>NW_024609380.1:85000-127500 GCF_018296145.1 Oncorhynchus tshawytscha | reverse complement strand
TATGACGAAACTAGCTCTCATGAGGACCGCCACAGGAAAGGAAGACCCAGAGTTACCTCTGCTGCAGAGTTCATTAGAGGTAACTGCACCTCAGGTTGCAGCCCAAATAAATGCTTCACAGAGTTCAAGTAACAGACACATCTCAACATCAACTGTTCAGAGGAGACCGTGTGAATCAGGTCTTCATGGTCCAATTGCTGCATCCTGGACACACATACACTTATTTGACTTTCGTGACACACTACAGCCATTACATAAAGGTGTTGGACCAGAACCAGAACCAAGACACAGGACACACTGCACCCATACAGGTGTTAGACCAGAACCAAGACAGGACACACTGCACCCATACAGGTGTTAGACCAGAACCAGAACCAAGACAGGACACACTGCACCCATACAGGTTTTAGACCAGAACCAGAACCAAGCCAGGACACACTGCAGCCATTACATAAAGGTGTTAGACCAGAACCAAGACAGGACACAGGGCAGTAATCGGAACTCACTCAACTTTTGTCATCTTTAGTACCCTGAACTCGGTAACTTTAACCAGTCTGTTAGTTCTATGTAGAGAGAGAGAGAGAGAGACTGGCAAAGAGAGGGGGAGGATTGAGAAAACAGATGGAGAGAGATGGCGAGGGAGAGAGCGAGAGAAACAGAGACTGGCAAAGAGAGGGGGAGGATTGAGAAAACAGATGGGGAGAGATGGTGAGAGATGATGGAGGAGAATGAGGTGGCGATGATCTGCATTATTTAAACTTGATGAAATATTCACCAAGTCAAGATGGTGGAGAAACAACCACTTAAGTCTCCAGTTTGGTTTAGTTCTCTCTCTGTGGGAACGCGTGTTAAGTTGCACAACTGCCTCTGACGCACGGGGCTGCTCTCTGACGACGGTTTAGAAAAGTGTTAACGAGGGAAAAAAACCTTCCTCCACACGTTGAGGTGGAGAGAGAGGTGGGAGAGAGGTGGGTTAAGGTGGAGAGGTGGAGAGAGAGTGGGTTAAGGTGGAGAGAGAGGTGGGGGAGAGGTGGAGAGAGAGGTGGGTTAGAGGTGGAGAGAGGTGGGTTGGGAGAGAGGTGGAGAGAGAGGTGGGTTAAGGTGGAGAGAGAGGTGGGTTAAGGTGGAGAGAGGGTTGAGGTGGAGAGAGGTGGGTTAAGGTGGAGAGAGGTGGGTTGAGGTGGAGAGAGAGGTGGAGAGAGAGGTGGAGAGAGAGGTGGGTTGAGGTGGAGAGAGAGAGGTGGGTTGAGGTGGAGAGAGAGGTGGGTTGAGGTGGAGAGAGGTGGGTTGAGGTGGAGAGAGGTGGGTTGAGGTGGAGAGAGAGGTGGGTTGAGGTGGAGAGAGAGGTGGGTTGAGGTGGAGAGAGAGGTGGGTTGAGGTGGAGAGAGGGTGGGTTGAGGTGGAGAGAGGTGGGTTGAGGTGGAGAGAGAGGTGGGTTGAGGTGGAGAGAGAGGTGGGTTGAGGTGGAGAGAGAGGTGGGTTGAGGTGGAGAGAGAGGTGGGTTGAGGTGGAGAGAGGTGGGTTGAGAGGTGGAGAAGATGGGTTGAGAGAGAGAGGTGGGTTGAGGTGGAGAGAGGTGGGTTGAGGTGGAGAGAGAGGTGGGTTGAGGTGGAGAGAGGTGGGTTGAGGTGGAGAGAGAGGTGGGTTGAGGTGGAGAGAGAGGTGGGTTGAGGTGGAGAGAGAGGTGGGTTGAGGTGGAGAGAGAGGTGGGTTGAGGTGGAGAGAGAGGTGGGTTGAGGTGGAGAGAGAGGTGGGTTGAGATGGAGAGAGAGGTGGGTTGAGATGGAGAGGTGGAGAGGGTGGGTTAAGGTGGAGAGAGAGGTGGAGAGAGAGGTGGGTTGAGGTGGAGAGAGAGGTGGGTTGAGGTGGAGAGAGAGGTGGGTTGAGGTGGAGAGAGAGGTGGGTTGAGGTGGAGAGAGAGGTGGGTTGAGGTGGAGAGAGAGGTGGGTTGAGGTGGAGAGAGAGGTGGGTTGAGGTGGAGAGAGAGGTGGGTTGAGGTGGAGGTGGAGAGAGGTGGGTTGAGGTGGAGAGAGAGGTGGGTTGAGGTGGAGAGAGGTGGGGAGAGGTGGGTTGAGGTGGAGAGAGAGGTTGAGGTGGAGGTGGTGGAGAGAGAGGTGGGTTGAGGTGGAGAGAGGGTGGGTTGAGGTGGAGAGAGGGTGGGTTGAGGTGGAGAGAGGGTTAAGGTGGAGAGAGGTGGGTTAAGGTGGAGAGAGAGGTGGGTTAAGGTGGAGAGAGAGGTGGGTTAAGGTGGAGAGAGGTGGGGTGAGGTGGGGTTAAGGTGGAGAGAGAGGTGGGTTGAGGTGGAGAGATGGAGAGGTGGGTTAGGTGGAGAGAGGGTGGGAGAGAGGTGGAGAGAGAGGGTGGAGGTGAGAGAGGTGGGGAGTTGAGGTGGAGAGAGAGGTGGGTTAAGGTGGAGAGAGAGGTGGGAGAGAGGTGGGTTAAGGTGGAGAGAGAGGTGGGTTAAGGTGGAGAGAGAGGGTGGGTTAAGGTGGAGAGAGGTGGGTTAAGGTGGAGAGAGAGGTGGAGAGAGAGGGTTTAAGGTGGAGAGAGAGGTGGAGGTGAGGTGGGTTGAGGTGGAGAGAGAGGTGGGTTAAGGTGGAGAGAGAGAGGTGGGTTAAGGTGGAGAGAGGTGGGTTGAGAGGTGGGTTAAGGTGGAGAGAGAGAGGTGGGTTAAGGTGGAGAGAGGAGGTGGGTTAAGGTGGAGAGAGGTGGGTTGAGGTGGGAGAGAGAGGTGGGTTAGGTGGAGAGAGGTGGGTTAAGGTGGAGAGAGGTGGGTTGAGGTGGAGAGAGGTGGGTTGAGGTGGAGAGAGAGGTGGGTTGAGGTGGAGAGAGAGGTGGGTTAAGGTGGAGAGGGTGAGAGGTGGGTTAAGGTGGAGAGAGAGGTGGGTTAAGGTGGAGAGAGGGTGGGTTAAGGTGGAGAGAGAGGTGGGTTAAGGTGGAGAGAGAGGTGGGTTAAGGTGGAGAGAGAGGTGGGTTAAGGTGGAGAGAGAGGTGGGTTGAAGGTGGAGAGAGAGGTGGGTTAAGGTGGAGAGAGGTGGGTTAAGGTGGAGAGAAAGGTGGGTTAAGGTGGAGAGAGGTGGGTTAAGGTGACGAGAATTGGGTTAAGGTGGAGAGAGGTGGGGAGAGGTGGGTTAAGGTGGAGAGAGGTGGGTTAAGGTGGAGAGAGATGGGTTAAGGTGGAGAGAGGTGGAGAGAGGTGGGTTAAGGTGGAGAGAGGTGGGTTGAGGTGGAGAGAGGTGGGTTGAGGTGACGAGAGGTGGGTTGAGGTGGAGAGGTGGGTTGAGGTGGAGAGAGGGTTGAGTGGAGAGAGGTGGGTTGAGGTGGAGGAGACAGGTGGGTTAAGGTGGAGAGAGGTGGGTTGAGGTGGAGAGAGAGGTGGGTTAAGGTGGAGAGAGGTGGGTTAAGGTGGAGAGGTGGGTTAGGTGGGTTGAGGTGGAGAGAGAGGTGGGTTAAGGTGGAGAGAGGTGGGTTGAGATGGAGAGAGAGGTGGGTTGAGGTGGAGAGGTGGGTTGAGGTGGGTTGAGGTGGAGAGGTGGGTGGGAGAGGTGGAGAGAGAGGTGGGTTAAGGTGGAGAGAGGTGGGTTGAGATGGAGAGAGAGGTGGGTTGAGGTGGAGAGGGTGGGTTAAGGTGGAGAGAGGTGGGTTAAGGTGGGGAGAGGTGGAGAGAGGTGGGTTGAGGTGGAGAGAGGTGGGTTGAGGTGGAGATAGTTGGGTTAAGGTGGAGAGAGGTGGGTTGAGGTGACGAGAGGTGGGTTGAGGTGACGAGAGGTGGAGAAAGAGGTGGGTTGAGGTGGAGAGAGAGGTGGGTTGAGGTGGAGAGAGAGGTGGGTTAAGGTGGAGAGAGGTGGGTTAAGGTGGAGAGAGAGGTGGGTTAAGGTGGAGAGAGAGGTGGGTTAAGGTGGGTTGAGGTGGGGAGAGAGGTGGGTTAAGGTGGAGAGAGGTGGGTTGAGATGGAGAGAGAGGTGGGTTGAGGTGGAGAGAGGTGGGTTGAGGTGCAGAGAGAGGTGGGTTAAGGTGGGTTGAGAGGTGGGAGAGATGGAGGCTTTAATCATATTTAGGAGAGGTGGGTTAAGGTGGAGAGAGGTGGGTTGAGATGGAGAGAGAGGTGGGTTAGGAGGTGGAGAGAGGTGGGTTAAGGTGGACTTGAGGTGGGTTAGAGAGGTGGGAAGGTGGGTGGGTGGAGAGAGTTGGGTTGAGGTGGAGATAGTTGGGTTAAGGTGGAGAGAGGTGGGTTGAGGTGATAGGAGAGGTGGAGATAGAAGAGGTGGGTTGAGGTGGAGGTTTAGAGGTGGGTTTAATCATATTTAGAGAGAGGTGGGTTTTAGGAGGTGGAGAATAGAGGTGGGTGGAGGTGGAATCAGAGGAGGTTTAATCATGAGGTGGTAGATGGAGGTGGGTTGAGGTGGATATTTAGGTGGGTTGAGGTGGAGAGAGGTTTTAATCATTGGAGGTTTAATCATTTTAATAACTGGAGAGGTAGATGGAGGTTTAATCAAGAGAGGTTTAATCATGAATAACTGATAGGTAGAGGAGGTTTAATCATATGAGGTGGGTTAAGGTGGATTTAATAAGGGTAGATGGAGGTTTAATCAGAGGGAGGAGATCATATTTAATAACTTTGATAGGTAGATGAGGTTTAATCATATTTGAGGTAGAGGTTTAATCATATTTAATAACTTTGATAGGTAGATGGAGGGTTTAATGGGTTTAGGAGGTTTAATCATATTTAATAACTTTGGTGGTAGATGGAGGTTTAATCATATTTAGGTGGGTTTAAGATTTAATAACTTTGAGGGTGGAGTTAATCATATTTAGGAGAGTTTAATCATATTTAATAACTTTGATAGGTAGATGGAGGTTTAATCATATTTAGGAGGTTTAATCATATTTAATAACTTTGATAGGTAGATGGAGGTTTAATCATATTTAGGAGGTTTAATCATATTTAATAACTTTGATAGGTAGATGGAGGTTTAATCATATTTAGGAGGTTTAATCATATTTAATAACTTTGATAGGTAGATGGAGGTTTAATCATATTTAGGAGGTTTAATCATATTTAATAACTTTGATAGGTAGATGGAGGTTTAATCATATTTAGGAGGTTTAATCATATTTAATAACTTTGATAGGTAGATGGAGGTTTAATCATATTTAGGAGGTTTAATCATATTTAATAACTTTGATAGGTAGATGGAGGTTTAATCATATTTAGGAGGTTTAATCATATTTAATAACTTTGATAGGTAGATGGAGGTTTAATCATATTTAGGAGGTTTAATCATATTTAGGAGGTTTGATCATATTTAATAACTTTGATAGGTAGATGGAGGTTTAATCATATTTAGGAGGTTTAATCATATTTAATAACTTTGATAGGTAGATGGAGGTTTAATCATATTTAGGAGGTTTAATCATATTTAATAACTTTGCTAGGTAGATGGAGGTTTAATCATATTTAGGAGGTTTGATCATATTTAATAACTTTGATAGGTAGATGGAGGTTTAATCATATTTAGGAGGTTTAATCATATTTAATAACTTTGATAGGTAGATGGAGGTTTAATCATATTTAGGAGGTTTAATCATATTTAATAACTTTGATAGGTAGATGGAGGTTTAATCATATTTAGGAGGTTTAATCATATTTAATAACTTTGATAGGTAGATGGAGGTTTAATCATATTTAGGAGGTTTAATCATATTTAATAACTTTGATAGGTAGATGGAGGTTTAATCATATTTAGGAGGTTTAATCATATTTAATAACTTTGATAGGTAGATGGAGGTTTAATCATATTTAATAACTTTGATAGGTAGATGGAGGTTTAATCATATTTAGGAGGTTTAATCATATTTAATAACTTTGATAGGTAGATGGAGGTTTAATCATATTTAGGAGGTTTAATCATATTTAATAACTTTGATAGGTAGATGGATAGACAGGAGGTTTAATAGCTTTGATAGTAACTTAACATTAGTATTAAGTAGTGGTCAGATATTAAATAAACATTCCATCTAACCATGAGGAAGAGTGTGTAGAAATATATCACATTTACGGACAGAAACTGAATTGAACTGGATTATATAATATCCACAGAATAAATTGATGTGTATTAATAAGTGTGTGTGTGGTTTCCCAGGTGGAGTTTGAGGATGGTTCCCAGGTGGTAGCTAAGCGAGAGGATGTCTATACTCTGGATGAAGACCTTCCCAAAAAGGTGAAAGGGCGACTTTACGTAAGTATTGTACTCGCTAAACATCTACTGGCCTGTGTGGTCCTGTATTGTTTATAGTGTGATATGATGCTATTATACACTACGTGACCAAAAGTATGTGGACAGATAGAGATATATATACTATACTAGACTGTATAGACTCTGATCTATATACTATAATAGACTGACTGTATGGACTCTGATCTATACTACTATACTAGACTGACTGTATATACTATACTAGACTGACTATGGACTCGGATCTATATACTATACTAGACTGACTGTATATACTATACTAGACTGACTGTATCTACTAGACTGACTGTATGGACTCTGATCTATATACTATACTAGACTGACTGTATCTACTATACTAGACTGACTGTATCTACTATACTAGACTGACTGTATGGACTCTGATCTATATACTATACTAGACTGACTATCTACTATGGACTACTAGATACTGACTGACTATCTACTATACTAGACTGACTGTATCTACTATACTAGACTGACTGTATGGACTCTGATCTATATACTATACTAGACTGACTATCTACTCTACTAGACTGACTGTAATAATTTAATAACTTTGATAGGTCTACTATACTAGACTGACTGTATGGACTCTGATCTATACTACTATACTAGACTGACTGTATATACTATACTAGACTGACTATGGACTCGGATCTATATACTATACTTGACTCACTGTATGGACTGATCTACAGTGGGGCAAAAAATATTTAGTCAGCCACCAATTGTGCAAGTTCTCCCACTTAAAAAGATGAGAGAGGCCTGTGATTTTCATCATAGGTACACTTCAACTATGACAGACAAAATGAGAAGAAAAAAAAATCCAGAACATCACATGGTAGGATTTTTATGAATTTATTTGCAAATTATGGTGGAAAATAAGTATTTGGTCACCTACAAACAAGCAAGATTTCTGGCTCTCACAGACCTGTAACTTCTTCTTTAAGAGGCTCCTCTGTCCTCCACTCGTTACCTGTATTAATGGCACCTGTTTGAACTTGTTATCAGTATAAAAGACACCTGTCCACAACCTTAAACAGTCACACTCCAAACTCCACTAAGGCCAAGACCAAAGAGCTGTCAAAGGACACCATACTAGACTGGCTGTATGGACTCTGATCTATATACTATACTAGACTGACTGTATATACTATACTACTATACTAGACTGACTGTATGGACTCTGATCTATATACTATACTAGACTGACTGGATCTACTATACTAGACTGACTGTATGGACTCTGATATATATACTATACTAGACTCACTATACTACTACACTAGACTGACTGTATCTACTATACTAGACTGACTGTATGGACTCTGATCTATATACTATACTAGACTCACTATACTACTGTACTAGACTGACTGTATCTACTATACTAGACTGACTGTATCTACTAGACTAGACTGACTGTATCGACTCTGATCTATGTACCCCATCTTGTACCACATTTGTACCTTATCTCCTCTATCTCCTCCCCTTCCTCTCCTTCCTCCCTCCCTCTCCTTCCTCTCCTCCTTCTCTCCTCCTCTCTCCTCTTCTCCCTCCTTCTCTCCTCCCTCCCTTCTATCCTCCTCTCCTTCTCTCCTCTCTCTCTCCTCCCCTCTCTTCCTCCCTCTCCTCTCCTCCTCCTTCCTCTCCTTCCTCCCTCCTCCTCTCCTTCTCTCCTCTCCTCCTTCTCTCCCCTTCCTCTCCCTCCTCTCCTCCCTCTCCTTCTCCCTCTCCTCCTCCCCTTCCTCTCCTTCCTCTCCTCCTCTCCTCCTCCTCCTCTCTCTTCCTCTCCTCCCTCTCTCTCTCCTTCTCTCTCCTCTCCCTTCTATCCTCTCTCTTCCTCTCCTCCTCCCTTCCTCTCCTTCCTCTCCTCCTTCTCTCCTTCCTCTCCTCCTTCTCTCCTCCTCTCTCTCTCTCCTCCCTCTCCTCCTCTCCTCCTTCTCTCCTCCCTCTCCTCTCTCTCCTTCTTCTCCTTCCTCTTCTCCCTCTCCTTCTCTCCCTCTCTCCTCCCTCTCCTTCTCTCCTCCCTCTCCTTCTCTCCTTCTCTCCTCCCTCTCCTTCTCTCCTCCATCTCCTTCTCTCCAGTCAACGGCATCCAGCATGCGTTTCCAGGACGCCTTCTTCACGACCCAGGGAGAGAGGAAGAGACAGAGAACGCCCAACTCCCGTTTCCAGAAAGACTATGTGGCCCTCCCAGGCCTCCTTACCGCCAGCCAGAGCACATGGGAACCCCGCAGCCCTAAAGGGAAATGATAGAGGGGTGGATGGAGTGATGACAAATGAATGCACTGATGTATGGGTGTAGCTGTGGGATGTGAAGGTGTGTGTGTGTGTGTGTCGGGGGGTAGGAAAGAGGGCTGGACGGAGGACAATTTTGATTGGACTGTATTGTCCTGAAGAAAGGTTATCATGCGTTGTGGTGGTTACCCAGTGCTTTCTCATAAGTCGGGGAATTCAAAACAACAATTTGTCACCTGATGAGTTTTTTTTTTTTTAATAATAAATGACAAAAACACGTTTTTCTTTTCTGTATATTTACAAAAACAAACCGAGCTTCTTATTTTTCTTCTTTCTAAACAAGCCTACAATACAGTAGCGTTTTGGAATCTGTTGTATCTACATGAGGATTTGGAATCTGTTGTATCTACATGAGGATTTGGAATCTGTTGTATCTACATGAGGATTTATTTTTAATATGAATGCATCCCCAGTCCCAGCCTGTGTCCCAAATGACACCATATTCCCTATATACTGGGCCCTGGTTAAAAGTAGTGCACTTCTATAAGGGAATAGGGTGCTATTTGGGAGGCTGTCCCAGTGTTTTCCCTCTCCGCATGTCAGCTGTCGTCTGCTACTTCTTCTCCTCGGCCGCGTCTCCATACTCTCAGAGCGGCTTCCTCTCCTCATTTCCTTGTATACTCGTCTCCTTTCCTTTTATCCTCCATTTCACACTGACCCGAAAGGACAGGTGAAGGCGAACACACGAAAGACAGCGGTCGTTTTTGATATTGCTTTAATTTGTCTGGGTCTTGTCGAGGAGTTGAGGAAAAAGGAGACGAGAAGAGGAAGCAACCAGAGTCGCTACTGTCGCCGTGTTGAATAAAAACACGGTGATCTAATTATTTAATTTAATATTTGTATTTATTTTTGGGGCTTTCAAAAAATGTTTAAAGTATTGCTAACTGCTGTAAGGAAAACAATAAATAACTTCCATGTCCTGCTTTGTTTGTTATGATTTGACGAGGCAGGAGTGAGCGTGATGTATAGGTAGAATGAATGATTTGACGAGGCAGGAGTGAGCGTGATTGTATAGTTTGACGAGAATGAATGATTTGATTTGAGGCAGGAGTGAGCGTGATGTATAGGTAGAATGATTTGATGAGGCAGGAGTGAGCGTGATGTATAGGTAGAATGAATGATTTGATGAGGCAGGAGTGAGCGTGATGTATAGGTAGAATGAATGATTTGACGAGGCAGGAGTGAGCGTGATGTATAGGTAGAATGAATGATTTGAGGCATTTGATGAGGCATGAGGCAGGAGCGTGATGTATAGGTAGAATGATTTGATGAGGCAGGAGTGAGCGTGATGTATAGGTAGAATGAATGATTTGATGAGGCAGGAGTGAGTGTGATGTATAGTAGAATGAATGATTTGATGAGGCAGGAGTGAGCGTGATGTATAGTAGAATGAATGATTTGATGAGGCAGGAGTGAGCGTGTTGTATAGTAGAATGAATGATTTGACGAGGCAGGAGTGAGCGTGATGTATAGGTAGAATGAATGATTTGACGAGGCAGGAGTGAGCGTGATGTATAGGTAGAATGAATGATTTGACGAGGCAGGAGTGAGCGTGATGTATAGGTAGAATGAATGATTTGATGAGGCAGGAGTGAGCGTGATTGTATAGTAGAATGAATGATTTGATGAGGCAGGAGTGAGCGTGATGTATAGGTAGAATGAATGATTTGACGAGGCAGGAGTGAGCGTGATGTATAGGTAGAATGAATGATTTGACGAGGCAGGAGTGAGCGTGATGTATAGGTAGAATGAATGATTTGACGAGGCAGGAGTGAGCGTGTTGTATAGGTAGAATGAATGATTTGACGAGGCAGGAGTGACCGTGTTGTATAGTAGAATTAATGATTTGACGAGGCAGGAGTGAGCGTGTTGTATAGGTAGAATGAATGATTTGATGAGGCAGGAGTGAGCGTGATGTATAGGTAGAATGAATGATTTGACGAGGCAGGAGTGAGCGTGATGTATAGGTAGAATGAATGATTTGACGAGGCAGGAGTGAGCGTGATGTTGTATAGTAGAATGAATGATTTGACGAGGCAGGAGTGAGCGTGATGTATAGGTAGAATGAATGATTTGACGAGGCAGGAGTGAGCGTGATGTATAGGTAGAATGAATGATTTGAGGCAGGAGTGAGCGTGAGGCAGGAGTTTGACGAGGCAGGAGTCAGCGTGTTGTATAGGTAGAATGAATGATTTGACGAGGCAGGAGTGAGCGTGTTGTATAGGTAGAATGAATGATTTGACGAGGCAGGAGTGAGCGTGTTGTATAGTAGAATTAATGATTTGACGAGGCAGGAGTGAGCGTGATGTATAGGTAGAATGATTTGATGAGGCAGGAGTGAGCGTGATGTATAGGTAGAATGAATGATTTGACGAGGCAGGAGTGAGCGTGATGTATAGGTAGAATGAATGATTTGACGAGGCAGGAATGAGCGTGATGTATAGTAGAATTAATGATTTGACGAGGCAGGAGTGAGCGTGATGTATAGGTAGAATGATTTGATGAGGCAGGAGTGAGCGTGATGTATAGGTAGAATGAATGATTTGATGAGGCAGGAGTGAGCGTGATGTATAGGTAGAATGAATGATTTGACGAGGCAGGAGTGAGCATGTTGTATAGGTAGAATGAATTGATGAGGCAGGAGTGAGCGTGTTGTATAAGTAGAATGAATGATTTGATGAGGCAGGAGTGAGCGTGATGTATAGGTAGAATAAATGATTTAACGAGGCAGGAGTGAGCGTGTTGTATAGGTAGAATGAATGATTTGACGAGGCAGGAGTGAGCGTGATGTATAGGTAGAATGAATGATTTGATGAGGCAGGAGTGAGCGTGATGTATAGGTAGAATGATTTGAGGCAGGAGTCAGCGTGATGTATAGGTAGAATGAATGATTTGTCAGGAGTGAGCGTGATGTATAGGTAGAATGAATGATTTGATGAGGCAGGAGAGCGTGAGCGTGATGTATAGGTAGAATGAATGATTTGACGAGGCAGGAGTGAGCGTGTTGTATAGTAGAATGAATGATTTGACGAGGCAGGAGTGAGCGTGATGTATAGGTAGAATGAATGATTTGATGAGGCAGGAGTGAGCGTGATGTATAGGTAGAATGAATGATTTGACGAGGCAGGAGTGAGCGTGATGTATAGGTAGAATGAATGATTTGACGAGGCAGGAGTGAGCGTGATGTATAGGTAGAATGAATGATTTGACGAGGCAGGAGTGAGCGTGATGTATAGGTAGAATGATTTGATGAGGCAGGAGTGAGCGTGATGTATAGGTAGAATGAATGATTTGACGAGGCAGGAGTCAGCGTGTTGTATAGGTAGAATGAATGATTTGACGAGGCAGGAGTGAGCGTGTTGTATAGGTAGAATGAATGATTTGACGAGGCAGGAGTGAGCGTGATGTATAGTAGAATGAATGATTTGACGAGGCAGGAGTGAGCGTGATGTATAGGTAGAATGATTTGATGAGGCAGGAGTGAGCGTGATGTATAGGTAGAATGAATGATTTGACGAGGCAGGAGTGAGCGTGATGTATAGGTAGAATGAATGATTTGACGAGGCAGGAATGAGCGTGATGTTGTATAGTAGAATTAATGATTTGACGAGGCAGGAGTGAGCGTGATGTATAGGTAGAATGATTTGATGAGGCAGGAGTGAGCGTGATGTATAGGTAGAATGAATGATTTGATGAGGCAGGAGTGAGCGTGATGTATAGGTAGAATGAATGATTTGACGAGGCAGGAGTGAGCATGATGTATAGGTAGAATGAATTGATTTGATGAGGCAGGAGTGAGCGTGTTGTATAGTAGAATGAATGATTTGATGAGGCAGGAGTGAGCGTGATGTAGAATGAATGATTTGACGAGGCAGGAGTGAGCGTGTTGTATAGGTAGAATGAATGATTTGACGAGGCAGGAGTGAGCGTGTTGTATAGGTAGAATGAATGATTTGACGAGGCAGGAGTGAGCGTGATGTATAGGAATGAGAAGGAGTGAATGGTATTTGAATGAGGCAGGAGTGAGCGTGATGTATAAGTAGAATGAATGATTTGACGAGGCAGGAGTCAGCGTGTTGTATAGGTAGAATGAATGATTTGACGAGGCAGGAGTGAGCGTGTTGTATAGGTAGAATGAATGATTTGATGAGGCAGGAGTGAGCGTGTTGTATAGTAGAATTAATGATTTGACGAGGCAGGAGTGAGCGTGATGTATAGGTAGAATGATTTGATGAGGCAGGAGTGAGCGTGATGTATAGGTAGAATGAATGATTTGACGAGGCAGGAGTGAGCGTGATGTATAGGTAGAATGAATGATTTGACGAGGCAGGAGTGAGCGTGATGTTGTATAGTAGAATTAATGATTTGACGAGGCAGGAGTGAGCGTGATGTATAGGTAGAATGAATGATTTGATGAGGCAGGAGTTTGTATAGGTAGAATGAATGATTTGCAGGCAGGAGTGAGCGTGATGTATAGGTAGAATGAATGATTTGACGAGGCAGGAGTCAGCGTGAGTATAGGTAGAATGAATGATTTGATTTGAGGCAGGAGTGAGCGTGTTGTATAGGTAGAATGAATGATTTGACGAGGCAGGAGTGAGCGTGTTGTATAGGTAGAATTAATGATTTGACGAGGCAGGAGTGAGCGTGATGTATAGGTAGAATGATTTGATGAGGCAGGAGTGAGCGTGATGTATAGGTAGAATGAATGATTTGACGAGGCAGGAGTGAGCGTGATGTATAGGTAGAATGAATGATTTGACGAGGCAGGAGTGAGCGTGATGTTGTATAGTAGAATTAATGATTTGACGAGGCAGGAGTGAGCGTGAGCAGGAGTGATGATATAGGTAGAATGAATGATTTGATGAGGCAGGAATGAGCGTGATAGTAGAATGTTTGATAGTGAGATATAGAATGATTTGATGAGGCAGGAGTGAGCGTGATGTATAGGTAGAATGAATGATTTGACGAGGCAGGAGTGAGCGTGATGTATAGGTAGAATGAATGATTTGATGAGGCAGGAGTGAGCGTGATGTATAGGTAGAATGAATGATTTGACGAGGCAGGAGTCAGCGTGTTGTATAGGTAGAATGAATGATTTGATGAGGCAGGAGTGAGCGTGTTGTATAGGTAGAATGAATGATTTGACGAGGCAGGAGTCAGCGTGTTGTATAGGTAGAATGAATGATTTGATGAGGCAGGAGTGAGCGTGTTGTATAGGTAGAATGAATGATTTGACGAGGCAGGAGTGAGCGTGTTGTATAGTAGAATTAATGATTTGACGAGGCAGGAGTGAGCGTGATGTATAGGTAGAATGAATGTTTGATGAGGCAGGAGTGAGCGTGTTGTATAGTAGAATGAATGATTTGATGAGGCAGGAGTAGCGTGTTGTATAAGTAGAATGAATGATTTGATGAGGCAGGAGTGAGCGTGATGTATAGGTAGAATGAATGATTTGACGAGGCAGGAGAGAGCGTGTTGTATAGGTAGAATGAATGATTTGATGAGGCAGGAGTGAGCGTGTTGTATAGGTAGAATGAATGATTTGACGAGGCAGAGGCAGGAGAATGAATGATTTGAGCGTGATGTATAGGTAGAATGAATGATTTGACGAGGCAGGAGTGAGCGTGATGTATAGGTAGAATGAATGATTTGACGAGGCAGGAGTGAGCGTGATGTATAGGTAGAATGAATGATTTGATGAGGCAGGAAGAGCGTGATGTATAGTAGAATGAATGATTTGATGAGGCAGGAGGAAGCGTGATGTATAGTAGAATGAATGATTTGATGAGGCAGGAGTGAGCGTGTTGTATAGTAGAATGAATGATTTGACGAGGCAGGAGTGAGCGTGTTGTATAGTAGAATGAATGATTTGACGAGGCAGGAGTGAGCGTGTTGTATAGGTAGAATGAATGATTTGACGAGGCAGGAGAGAGCGTGATGTATAGGTAGAATGAATGATTTGATGAGGCAGGAGTGAGCGTGTTGTATAGGTAGAATGAATTGATTTGAGGCAGGAGTGAGCGTGTTGTATAGGTAGAATGAATGATTTGACGAGGCAGGAGTGAGCGTGTTGTATAGGTAGAATGAATGATTTGATGAGGCAGGAGTGAGCGTGATGTTGTATAGGTAGAATGAATGATTTGATGAGGCAGGAGTCAGCGTGTTGTATAGGTAGAATGAATGATTTGATGAGGCAGGAGTGAGCGTGATGTATAGGTAGAATGAATGATTTGACGAGGCAGGAGTGAGCGTGTTGTATAGTAGAATTAATGATTTGACGAGGCAGGAGTGAGCGTGATGTATAGGTAGAATGGTTTGATGAGGCAGGAGTGAGCGTGTTGTTAGTAGAATGAATGATTTGACGAGGCAGGAGTGAGCGTGTTGTATAGGTAGAATGAATGATTTGATGAGGCAGGAGTGAGCGTGTGATGTATAAGTTGAATGAATGATTTGATGAGGCAGGAGTGAGCGTGATGTATAGGTAGAATGAATGATTTAACGAGGCAGGAGAGAGCGTGATGTATAGGTAGAATGAATGATTTGATGAGGCAGGAGTGAGCGTGTTGTAGAATGAATGATTTGATGAGAATGAATGAGAATTTTTGACGAGGCAGGAGTGAGCGTGATGTATAGGTAGAATGAATGATTTGACGAGGCAGGAGTGAGCGTGATGTATAGGTAGAATGAATGATTTGACGAGGCAGGAGTGAGCGTGATGTATAGGTAGAATGAATGATTTGATGAGGCAGGAAGAAGCGTGATGTATAGTAGAATGAATGATTTGATGAGGCAGGAGGAAGCGTGTTGTATAGGTAGAATGAATGATTTGATGAGGCAGGAGTGAGCGTGATGTTGTATAGGTAGAATGAATGATTTGACGAGGCAGGAGTCAGCGTGTTGTATAGGTAGAATGAATGATTTGACGAGGCAGGAGTGAGCGTGTTGTATAGTAGAATGAATGATTTGAGGCAGGAGGCAGGAGTGAGCGTGATGTATAGGTAGAATGATTTGATGAGGCAGGAGTGAGCGTGTTGTATAGTAGAATGAATGATTTGACGAGGCAGGAGTGAGCGTGATGTATTGGTAGAATGAATGATTTGATGAGGCAGGAGTGAGCGTGTTGTATAGGTAGAATGAATGATTTGATGAGGCAGGAGTGAGCGTGTTGTATAGTAGAATGAATGATTTGATGAGGCAGGAGTGAGCGTGTTGTATAAGTAGAATGAATGATTTGATGAGGCAGGAGTGAGCGTGATGTATAGGTAGAATGAATGATTTGACGAGGCAGGAGTGAGCGTGATGTATAGGTAGAATGAATGATTTGATGAGGCAGGAGTGAGCGTGTTGTATAGGTAGAATGAATGATTTGTGAGGCAGGAGTGTATAGTATAGTAGAATGAATGATTTGACGAGGCAGGAGTGAGCGTGATGTATAGGTAGAATGAATGATTTGACGAGGCAGGAGTGAGCGTGATGTATAGGTAGAATGAATGATTTGACGAGGCAGGAGTGACCGTGTTGTATAGTAGAATTAATGATTTGACGAGGCAGGAGTGAGCGTGTTGTATAGGTAGAATTAATGATTTGACGAGGCAGGAGTGAGCGTGTTGTATAGGTAGAATGAATGATTTGATGAGGCAGGAGTGAGCGTGTTGTATAGTAGAATGAATGATTTTATGAGGCAGGAGTGAGCGTGTTGTATAAGTAGAATGAATGATTTGATGAGGCAGGAGTGAGCGTGATGTATAGGTAGAATGAATGATTTGACGAGGCAGGAGTGAGCGTGATGTTTAGGTAGAATGAATGATTTGACGAGGCAGGAGTGAGCGTGATGTATAGGTAGAATAAATGATTTAACGAGGCAGGAGAGAGCGTGTTGTATAGGTAGAATGAATGATTTGACGAGGCAGGAGTGAGCGTGATGTATAGTAGAATGAATGATTTGATGAGGCAGGAGGAAGCGTGATATAAAGGTAGTTAAAAGTCCGTGTTATGATACTGAAGGGTTGTTTACGCTCGTGGCTAGATGGCGCTGGGGACAACAGTTATTGAAAACTGTTGCATTTTAGCCTAACACTTTTTCTAACCTTAACCTCATTCTCCTAACCTGTTACGTAAACAACCCATTAGTATTGCGCTTTGTGGGCTACACACAATTTAAAGGTAATTTCCTATTGAGTCGACATACAGTATGCAGAGCGGTCGTATTGAATCCAGACTAAATTAGACTGACGTGAAAATAATTGCAGACAATGAATCATTGGCGGTTTCTTTGCCTGATAACTTAAACCCACAGACGCTAATTTGTCTCACTTTGACCTGCTGACCAGCAGAGGGCATGATCTTGAGACTTAACCGGAGTTTCAACCTGCAACCATGCTCTGGAGTTCAGAGGGGGAAGCTCCTGAGCCTTGACTGGGGTTAGAACCTACAACCACACTGCAGAGCCTTGACTGGGGTTAGAACCTAACACTATACTCCAGAGCCTTGACTGGGGTTAGAACCTACAACCACACTGCAGAGCCTTGACTGGGGTTAGAACCTAACACTATACTCCAGAGCCTTGACTGGGGTTAGAACCTACAACCACACTGCAGAGCCTTGACTGGGGTTAGAACCTAACACTATACTCCAGAGCCTTGCCTGGGGTTAGAACCTACAACCACACCACAGAGCCTTGACTGGGGTTAGAACCTAACACTATACTCCAGAGCCTTGACTGGGGTTAGAACCTACAACCATGCTGCAGAGTCTTGACTGGGGTTAGAACCTAACACTATACTCCAGAGCCTTGACTGGGGTTAGAACCTAACACTATACTCCAGAGCCTTGACTGGGGTTAGAACCTAACACTATACTCCAGAGCCTTGACTGGGGTTAGAACCTAACACTATACTTCAGAGCCTTGACTGGGGTTAGAACCTAACACTATACTCCAGAGCCTTGACTGGGGTTAGAACCTACAACCACACTGCAGAGCCTTGACTGGGGTTAGAACCTAACACTATACTCCAGAGCCTTGACTGGGGTTAGAACCTAACACTATACTCCAGAGCCTTGACTGGGGTTAGAACCTACAACCACACTGCAGAGCCTTGACTGGGGTTAGAACCTAACACTATACTCCAGAGCCTTGACTGGGGTTAGAACCTAACACTATACTCCAGAGCCTTGACTGGGGTTAGAACCTAACACTATACTCCAGAGCCTTGACTGGGGTTAGAACCTAACACTATACTCCAGAGCCTTGACTGGGGTTAGAACCTAACACTATACTCCAGAGCCTTGACTGGGGTTAGAACCTACAACCACACTGCAGAGCCTTGACTGGGGTTAGAACATAACACTAGGTGTTGGCTTTAGGGATGATCAGTGAGATACACCTGCTGGAGCGCGTGCTACCTTGCCTGGGGTTAGAAACCTACAACCACACTGGATGGGTGTTGCCATCGTGACCAGTGAACTGAGATAAGGCGGAGCTTTACCTAGCATGGACTTGTAGATGACCTGGAGCCAGTGGGTCTGGCGACGAATATGTAGCGAAGGCCAGCCGACTAGAGCATACAAGTCGCAGTGGTGGGTGGTATAAGGTGCTTTAGTGACAAAACGGATGGCACTGTGATAAACTGCATCCAGTTTGCTGAGTAGAGTGTTGGAAGCAATTTTGTAGATGACATCGCCGAAGTCGAGGATCGGTAGGATAGTCAGTTTTACTAGGGTAAGTTTGGCGGCGTGAGTGAAGGAGGCTTTGTTGCGGAATAGAAAGCCGATTCTTGATTTGATTTTCGATTGGAGATGTTTGATATGAGTCTGGAAGGAGAGTTTACAGTCTAGCCAGACACCTAGGTACTTATAGATGTCCACATATTCAAGGTCGGAACCATCCAGGGTGGTGATGCTGGTCAGGCGTGCGGGTGCAGGCAGCGAACGGTTGAAAAGCATGCATTTGGTTTTACTAGTGTTTAAGAGCAGTTGGAGGCCACGGAAGGAGTGTTGTATGGCATTGAAGCTCCTTTGGAGGTTAGATAGCACAGTGTCCAAGGACGGGCCGGAAGTATATAGAATGGTGTCGTCTGCGTAGAGGTGGATCAGGGAATCGCCCGCAGCAAGAGCAACATCATTGATATATACAGAGAAAAGAGTCGGCCCGAGGATTGAACCCTGTTGCACCCCCGTAGAGACTGCCAGAGGACCGGACAGCATGCCCTCCGATTTGACACACTGAACTCTGTCTGCAAAGTAATTGGTGAACCAGGCAAGGCAGTCATCCGAAAAACCGAGGCTACTGAGTCTGCCGATAAGAATATGGTGATTGACAGAGTCAAACGCCTTGGCAAGGTCGATGAAGACGGCTGCACAGTACTGTCTTTTATCGATGGCGGTTATGATATCGTTTAGTACCTTGAGCGTGGCTGAGGTGCACCCGTGACCGGCTCGGAAACCCGATTGCACAGCGGAGAAGGTACGGTGGGATTCGAGATGGTCAGTGACCTGTTTGTTGACTTGGCTTTCGAAGACCTTAGATAGGCAGGGTAGGATGGATATAGGTCTGTAACAGTCTTGACTGGGGTTAGAACCTACAACCATGCTGCAGAGCCTTGACTGGGGTTAGAACCTAACACTATACTCAGAGCCTTGACTGGGTTAGAACCTACAACCATGCTGCTGGGCCTTGACTGGGGTTAGAACCTAACACTATACTCCAGAGCCTTGACTTAGGTTAGAACCTACAACCATGCTGCAGAGCCTTGACTGGGGTTAGAACCTAACACTAAACTCCAGAGCCTTGACTGAATTAGAACCTACAACCCTGCTGCAGAGCCTTGACTGGGGTTAGAACCTACAACCGTGCTGCAGAGCCTTGACTGGGGTTAGAACCTACAACCATGCTGCAGAGCCTTGACTGGGGTTAGAACCTAACACTATACTCCAGAGCCTTGACTGGGGTTAGAACCTAACACTATACTCCAGAGCCTTGACTGAATTAGAACCTACAACCATGCTGCAGAGCCTTGACTGGGGTTAGAACCTACAACCATGCTGCAGAGTCTTGACTGGGGTTAGAACCTACAACCATGCTGCAGAGCCTTGACTGGGGTTAGAACCTAACACTATACTCCAGAGCCTTGACTTAGGTTAGAACCTACAACCATGCTGCAGAGCCTTGACTGGGGTTAGAACCTAACACTATACTCCAGAGCCTTGACTTAGGTTAGAACCTACAACAATGCTGCAGAGCCTTGACTGGGGTTAGAACCTAACACTAAACTCCAGAGCCCTGACTGAATTAGAACCTACAACCGTGCTGCAGAGCCCTGACTGAATTAGAACCTACAACCGTGCTGCAGAGCCTTGACTGGGGTTAGAACCTACAACCATGCTGCAGAGCCTTGACTGGGGTTAGAACCTAACACTATACTCCAGAGCCTTGACTGGGGTTAGAACCTAACACTATACTCCAGAGCCTTGACTGAATTAGAACCTACAACCGTGCTGCAGAGCCTTGACTGGGGTTAGAACCTACAACCATGCTGCAGAGCCTTGACTGGGGTTAGAACCTAACACTATACTCCAGAGCCTTGACTGGGGTTAGAACCTAACACTATACTCCAGAGCCTTGACTGAATTAGAACCTACAACCATGCTGCAGAGCCTTGACTGGGGTTAGAACCTACAACCATGCTGCAGAGTCTTGACTGGGGTTAGAACCTACAACAATGCTGCAGAGCCTTGACTGGGGTTAGAACCTAACACTATACTCCAGAGCCTTGACTTAGGTTAGAACCTACAACCATGCTGCAGAGCCTTGACTGGGGTTAGAACCTAACACTATACTCCAGAGCCTTGACTTAGGTTAGAACCTACAACAATGCTGCAGAGCCTTGACTGGGGTTAGAACCTACAACCATGCTGCAGAGCCTTGACTGGGGTTAGAACCTACAACCGTGCTGCAGAGCCTTGACTGGGGTTAGAACCTACAACCATTCTCCAGAGAGTCTTGCTCAGGGTTGGAGCCTACAACTCCTTTCTTATGGAGCACCCCCAGACAGAGATGCCAGAGTCCTGAGGCTGTCACTCACTCTCAAGCTAGGTTCAAGTCTTGAGCTTGTCATTTTTGGCCCCTCCCAGCAGCCTTTCTTCATGACAAATGTCGTCAGAGATCTGCTCCAGGTGTAAAGGTGCTATTGGCTTTGTGTTTTGGTTCTTCCCCCTGAAGTGTAGGGTTGCCGGGACAGGGTTGATCAGTGTGGTTCCAGAGATGAGATGTTTCTCAAACGTGTGACAGCCAATCCCAGCAGCCTTGGCTGGCTCTGCAGCAGAGTCCTACGTGTGACAGCCAATCCCAGCAGCCTTGGCTGGCTCTGCAGCAGAGTCCCAGCAGCCTTGGCTGGCTGACAGTCAATCCCAGCAGCCTTGGCTGGCTCTGCAGCAGAGTCCTACGTGTGACAGCAATCCCAGCAGCCTTGGCTGGCTCTGCAGCAGAGTCCTACGTGTGACAGTCAATCCCAGCAGCCTTGGCTGGCTCTGCAGCAGAGTCCTACGTGTGACAGCCAATCCCAGCAGCCTTGGCTGGCTCTGCAGCAGAGTCCTACGTGTGACAGCCAATCCCAGCAGCCTTGGCTGGCTCTGCAGCAGAGTCCTACGTGTGACAGTCAATCCCAGCAGCCTTGGCTGGCTCTGCAGCAGAGTCCTACGTGTGACAGCCAATCCCAGCAGCCTTGGCTGGCTCTGCAGCAGAGTCCTACGTGTGACAGCCAATCCCAGCAGCCTTGGCTGGCTCTGCAGCAGAGTCCTACGTGTGACAGCCAATCCCAGCAGCCTTGGCTGGCTCTGCAGCAGAGTCCTACGTGTGACAGCCAATCCCAGCAGCCTTGGCTGGCTCTGCAGCAGAGTCCTACGTGTGACAGCCAATCCCAGCAGCCTTGGCTGGCCTTGCAGCAGAGTCCTACGTGTGACAGCCAATCCCAGCAGCCTTGGCTGGCTCTGCAGCAGAGTCCTACGTGTGACAGCCAATCCCAGCAGCCTTGGCTGGCTCTGCAGCAGAGTCCTACGTGTGACAGCCAATCCCAGCAGCCTTGGCTGGCTCTGCAGCAGAGTCCTACGTGTGACAGCCAATCCCAGCAGCCTTGGCTGGCTCTGCAGCAGAGTCCTACGTGTGACAGCCAATCCCAGCAGCCTTGGCTGGCTCTGCAGCAGAGTCCTACGTGTGACAGCCAATCCCAGCAGCCTTGGCTGGCTCTGCAGCAGAGTCCTACGTGTGACAGCCAATCCCAGCAGCCTTGGCTGGCTCTGCAGCAGAGTCCTACGTGTGACAGCCAATCCCAGCAGCCTTGGCTGGCCTTGCAGCAGAGTCCTACGTGTGACAGTCAATCCCAGCAGCCTTGGCTGGCTCTGCAGCAGAGTCCTACGTGTGACAGCCAATCCCAGCAGCCTTGGCTGGCTCTGCAGCAGAGTCCTACGTGTGACAGCCAATCCCAGCAGCCTTGGCTGGCTCTGCAGCAGAGTCCTACGTGTGACAGCCAATCCCAGCAGCCTTGGCTGGCCTCTGCAGCAGAGTCCCAGCCAATCCCAGCAGCCTTGGCTGGCTCTGCAGCAGAGTCCTACGTGTGACAGCCAATCCCAGCAGCCTTGGCTGGCTCTGCAGCAGAGTCCTACGTGTGACAGCCAATCCCAGCAGCCTTGGCTGGCTCTGCAGCAGAGTCCTACGTGTGACAGCCAATCCCAGCAGCCTTGGCTGGCTCTGCAGCAGAGTCCTACGTGTGACAGCCAATCCCAGCAGCCTTGGCTGGCTCTGCAGCAGAGTCCTCTGCACAGTGTGACAGCCAATCCCAGCAGCCTTGGCTGGCTCTGCAGCAGAGTCCTACGTGTGACAGCCAATCCCAGCAGCCTTGGCTGGCTCTGCAGCAGAGTCCTACGTGTGACAGCCAATCCCAGCAGCCTTGGCTGGCTCTGCAGCAGAGTCCTACGTGTGACAGCCAATCCCAGCAGCCTTGGCTGGCTCTGCAGCAGAGTCCTACGTGTGACAGCCAATCCCAGCAGCCTTGGCTGGCTCCTACGTGACAGCAGCAGAGTGGCCTGCAGCAGAGTGTGACAGCCAATCCCAGCAGCCTTGGCTGGCTCTGCAGCAGAGTCCTACGTGTGACAGCCAATCCCAGCAGCCTTGGCTGGCTCTGCAGCAGAGTCCTACGTGTGACAGCCAATCCCAGCAGCCTTGGCTGGCTCTGCAGCAGAGTCCTACGTGTGACAGCCAATCCCACATAGAATTAGGAATTACAATTCTAGAATGGACATGAACCTGCTTATGATGAGTTACCCATAGAATTAGGAATTACAATTCTAGAATGGGCATGAACCTGCTTATGATGAGTTACCCATAGAATTAGGAATTACAATTCTAGAATGGGCATGAACCTGCTTATGATGAGTTACCCATAGAATTAGGAGGAATTACAATTCTAGAATGGGCATGAACCTGCTTATGATGAGTTACCCATAGAATTAGGAATTACAATTCTAGAATGGACATGAACCTGCTTATGATGAGTTACCCATAGAATTAGGAATTACAATTCTAGAATGGGCATGAACCTGCTTATGATGAGTTACCCATAGAATTAGGAATTACAATTCTAGAATGGACATGAACCTGCTTATGATGAGTTACCCATAGAATTAGGAATTACAATTCTAGAATGGGCATGCACCTGCTTATGATGAGTTACCCATAGAATTAGGAATTACAATTCTAGAATGGACATGAACCTGCTTATGATGAGTTACCCATAGAATTAGGAATTACAATTCTAGAATGGACATGAACCTGCTTATGATGAGTTACCCATAGAATTAGGAATTACAATTCTAGAATGGACATGAACCTTCTTATGATGAGTTACCCATAGAATTAGGAATTACAATTCTAGAATGGACATGAACCTTCTTATGATGGGTTACCCATAGAATTAGCAAAAAACCTTGTGAACATTCTGGAGGAAACAGGTACAAAAGTATCTATATCCACAGTAAAACGAGTCCTATATCGACATAACCTGAAAGGCCGCTCAGCAAGGAAGAAGCCACTGCTCCAAAACCACCATAAAAAAGCCAGACTACAGTTTGCAACTGCAGATGGGGACAAAGATCGTGCTTTTGGAGAAATGTCCTCTGGTCTGATGAAACAAAAATAGAACTGGTTGGCCATAATGATCATCGTTATGTTAAGATGAAAAGGCGGAGGCTTGTAAGCCGAAGAACACCATCCCAACCGTGAAGCACGGTGGTGGCAGCATCATGTTGTGGGGGGGCTTTGCTTCAGGAGGGACTGGTGCACTTCACAAAATAGATGGCATCATGAGGTAGGAAAATTATGTGGATATATTGAAGCAACATCTCAAGACATCAGTCAGGAAGTTAAAGTTTGGTCGCAAATGGGTCTTCAATGGACAATAACCCCAAGCATACTTCCAAAGTTGTGGCAAAATGGCTTAAGGATAACAAAGTCAAGGTATTGGAGTGGCCATCACAAAGCCCTGACCTCAATCACATAGAAAATTTGTGGGCAGAACTGAAAAAGCGTGTCCGAGCAAGGAGGCCTACAAACCTGACTCAGTTACATCAACTCTGTCAGGAGGAATGGGCCAAAATTCACCCAACTCATTGTGGGAAGCTTGTGGAAGGCTACCTGAAACATTTGACACAAGTTAAATAATTTAAAGGCTATGCTACCAAACATTCATTGAGTGTATGTAAACTTCTGACCCACTGAGAATATGATGAAATAAATAAAAGCTGAAATAAATCATTCCCTCAAATTTCATTCTGACATTTCACATTCTTAAAATGAAGTGGTGATCCTAACTGATCTAAAACAGGGAATTTTTACTAGGAATAAATGTCAGGAATTGTGAAAACTGAGTTTAAATGTATTTGGCTGAGGTGTATGTAAACTTCCGACTTCAACTGTATGTGTGTGTGTGTATATATATATATATATATATTTATAAATCCAAAAATGGATGTAGCAACTACATAGTACCCTTTAAACCAATCAAAAGTGCGAGATTGAGCACGTGTCCATTATATGTATATGTTTTATCAGCATGAATTAGATTGAGCAATAAAATCCCCCACTTTTATTCCATAGGCTGGGATCCGCACTACGCAGTTGTTGCAACAGCGCATTTTCCCACTGTCTGTCCACTGGTTCCAAAAAGAACGATTGATAGGGAGTTTAAACTTCTAGAATTCAACCATTATTGGGTTCAAATACACATTTAGATTTGTGAACAGACATCCACAACAACCACAATCCGTAAGGCGCAAATAGCTAAATGAGGAAGCAGCAGTGTGAATCACATCAATGCGCTATGTAGATATCAATAATAAGTGATATCCGTGTCGCTGTAGACTCCACCACCGCCGTCATCCTGACCTCCAAGCGTTTATTCAAGTTGGATCATCTTTGAACGCCGACAGCAGTCGCACCATTGGAAGACATAGCTTGGACTGTAGTCTACAAAAGCCTAGTTCTGCTCTTTTCCAGCGATTGATCAAACACATTTGGTGTGTCATTGTGGCAGTCTCTGACATCATAGTGGTCTCTTGACATCATAGTGGTCTCTTGACATCATAGTGGTCTCTTGACATCATAGTGGTCTCTTGACATCATAGTGGTCTCTTGACATCATTGTGGTCAAACTCGCTCAGGTGAAACAAACTGAAATCCGCCTTCGGATTATAGTTACATTTCTTTGTAATCCCATACATGTATCGGATTATAGTTACATTTCTTTGTAATCCCGTACATGTATCGGATTACAGTTACATTTCTTTGTAATCCCTTACATGTATCGGATTACAGTTACATTTCTTTGTAATCCCGTACATGTATCGGATTACAGTTACATTTCTTTGTAATCCCGTACATGTATCGGATTATAGTTACATTTCTTTGTAATCCCTTACATGTAACGGATTATAGTTACATTTCTTTGTAATCCCGTACATGTATCGGATTATAGTTACATTTCTTTGTAATCCCGTACATGTATCGGATTATAGTTACATTTCTTTGTAATCCCGTACATGTATCGGATTATAGTTACATTTCTTTGTAATCCCTTGCATGTATCGGATTATAGTTACATTTCTTTGTAATCCCTTGCATGTATCGGATTATAGTTACATTTCTTTGTAATCCCTTGCATGTATCGGATTATAGTTACATTTCTTTGTAATCCCGTACATGTAACGGATTATAGTTACATTTCTTTGTAATCCCTTACATGTATCGGATTATAGTTACATTTCTTTGTAATCCCTTACATGTATCGGATTATAGTTACATTTCTTTGTAATCCCTTACATGTATCGGATTATAGTTACATTTCTTTGTAATCCCGTACATGTATCGGATTATAGTTACATTTCTTTGTAATCCCGTACATGTATCGGATTATAGTTACATTTCTTTGTAATCCCGTACATGTATCGGATTATAGTTACATTTCTTTGTAATCCCTTACATGTATCGGATTATAGTTACATTTCTTTGTAATCCGTTACTCCCCAACCCTGGTGACAACATAT
This sequence comes from Oncorhynchus tshawytscha, assembly GCF_018296145.1. Lineage (NCBI taxonomy): Eukaryota > Metazoa > Chordata > Actinopteri > Salmoniformes > Salmonidae > Oncorhynchus > Oncorhynchus tshawytscha. The sequence continues at coordinate 101,347 of NW_024609380.1, read as the reverse complement.
CTATTATAAAGATAACTTTATCCCATTACTTAACAATATGAAAGCAGATCTGATTAAATGGAACAATCTTCCCATAAATCTTAGTAGAATAAACCTCTTCAGAATGGTATGGCTCCGAAAGTTGTTATATTGTTTCTCGGTAATACCAATTACCACACCGAAGACATTCTTTAAAAAAAGTATACTCCGTCATAAGACTATATGGGCTAATACAACTCATAGAACAATAAGGCCAATTTTACATCCTCCTAAATCTGAGGGTGGTTTTAACGTTCCAGACTCGGAATTGTACCGATTTGCCACCCAGGGTTTTTACAGTTAAATGCGCTAAAGCGGAACAATGGGCACATGTTGAAGATGCGCATACTCATACACTCTTTTCACGAGTGTATCATCACCCCCTACCAACATCACCCCCTACAAACATCACCCCCTACAAACATCACCCCTACCAACATCACCCCTACCAACATCACTCCCTACAAACATCACCCTATGGAACGATCCTTGGATAGCTTTTCGGGATTCCACCGATACATTTGCCCTTAAAACTACAGGCAACAGAAACCGTAAATGACTTGGTAATTTTAAAAAGCAAAATTAAAAAGCAATTTTGGACTGACCAATGATAGTCATTTTCTAAATCGTGCAATTTATAAGTTTCATATCAAGAAATGTCGGATTTGAAGTCTTTTGGGCGTCACAGCAATCTTGAGGGAATCCTATTTGAGTAAGAAAAGGATATTCATATGATAGGTAAGATACAGAAAATCTTGCAGAGAGCATATCCAACTGACAATCTCTTAGTAATTTTTTAAAAACTATTTGAACCAAGACTTAAAAATAACTGATATTGGCACAAGATGCCCCGTAGCACTCACATCCGTCATCATGAAGTGCTTTGAGAGACTAGTCAAGGACCATATCACCTCCACCCTACCTGACACCCTAGACCCACTCCAATTTGCTTACCGCCCAAATAGGTCCACAGACGATGCAATCTCAACCACACTCGCATTAACATCTGCTAACTGTATGTGACAAATAAAATTTGATTTGATTTGATTTTGATTTGAATGCTGGAACATAACTAACAAAATTACAGTTAACGAAAATGTATGTTTAATCCAGTATAAACGAATGTATAGAATTTATTACATGAGACAAAATTACCAAATTCTGCAGCACAACGGCAGAGTCATCGAGTAAACGAACAATGACTCAATAATCCACGCCTTCTGGGAACGCTATACAATTCAAAAGTTATGGGCGGTGGTAGAAAGTTGCCTGTCAGAAGTATCACAATGTACATTTGACTTTTAATCCGTCTAATAACCGCGTCTGCATATTTCCAAGACTGCAAAAAACTCTAAATCAACCAATCCTCCGTCGTTAATACAATGGAACGGTGAAATGCTTCATTATCTAAATGTTGAAAATGTGTGGGTGACGGGAGAAACTAAATGGGGTTTGAGGACATGTGGCTATTTGCAAGACATGGTATATGGGTGGCGTGAGATATCTGATGGGTTGGATCGACAACGTTATTTAAAGATGACTGATGAGAAAAGTAACTTTAAAAAACTCTAAATCAACCAATCCTCCGTCGTTAATACAACTGAACGGTGAAATGCTTCATTATCTAAATGTTGAAAATGTGTGGGTGACGGGAGAGAAACTAAATGGTTCAGTTTGAGGACATGTGGCTGAGTGATGCGGGCGCTGGAGATGTGGGTGAGCAGGTGGGTCTGGTGCAGGCAGGGGCGGACCTAGGGATTTGGAGGCCCCAGTCTAAGGCCCCCTGCTCCTCTGCGTGCACATGTAAAAAAAAAAAAAGGTTTTATAATAAAGATGTAATTTAACCGTAAAAATGTGCACGCATACCGAACACAACCAGTCATGATGATGTTTTCATCTGATCGTCAAACAAATCCCTTCAACAAGTAGGTTGTTCATCCAAAAATAATTCCACATTTCCGAACACTGCAATGTGCACCCGCCAATTTTCCTTCACCTGGGGGCGGCCGTTAGGTACAGCCAGTGGCTGAAAGATAGCACCCGAACAAGCGAAACAGCGCTCCTCTGTCTTACTCTATGTAGCCCATGTATCTGATGCTGTCCGGACAAAAAAAAAAAAAAGTATGACATAACATATGTTGCCACGGCAGCAACATGCCATATTATTTTGGGATAGACAGCTTCAGATAGATGGGCTACACCTACATGTCCTCTGTCTCCATGACGATGGCAGTTTTTATCAGCAGCGCTTGTCTTTATTTTACTAAATAATAGTTAAATTAGGGATGGAGACCTGAGACCTGGTAAATCAGGGATGGAGACCCGGGATGGAGACCCGGTGAGACCTGGTGTAAATCAGGGATGGAGACCCGGTGTAAATCAGGGATGGAGACCCGGTGTAAATCAGGGATGGAGACCCGGTGTAAATCAGGGATGGAGACCCGGTGTAAATTAGGGATGGAGACCCGTGTAAATTAGGGATGTAAATTAGGGATGGAAATCAGGGATGGAGACCCGGTGTAAATTAGGGATGGAGGGGGATGGAGACCCGGTGTAAATTAGGATGGAGACCCGTGTAAATCAGGGATGGAAAAATTAGGGATGGAGACCCGGTGTAAATCAGGGATGGAGACCCGGGATGGAGACCGGTGTGGTGTAAATCAGGGATGGAGACCCAAATCAGTGTAAATCAGGGATGCCTAAATCAGCCCTCGCCACACGTCAAACCAATTAAAAGCCTTGCTTGGGCGAAGCCCCAATTGTGCTTCCTAGATGAACGTTGTAGGTACAACAGTGCTTGTCAACCTTTATGTAACTAGGCAACTCAGTTTTAAGAACAAATTCTTATTTACAACAACGGACGGATGTGACTTCAGCCTGGATTCAAATCAAATCAAATTTTATTTGTCACATACACATGGTTAGCAGATGTTAATGCGAGTGTAGCGAAATGCTTATGCTTCTAGTTCCGACAATGCAGTAATAACCAACGAGTAATCTAACTAACAATTTCACAGCAACTAAAGGAATGAATAAGAATATGTACATAAAAATATATGAATGAGTGATGGCCGAACGGCATAGGCAAGATGCAGTAGATGGTATAGAGTACAGTATATACATATGAGATGAGTAATGTAGGGTATGTAGACATTATAGGAAGTGGCATTGTTTAAAGTGGCTAGTGATACATTTATTACATACATTGTTCCATTATTAAAGTGGCTGGAGTTGAGTCAGTATGTTGCCAGCAGCCACTCAATGTTAGTGGTGGCTGTTTAACAGTCTGATGGCCTTGAGATAGAAGCTGTTTTTCAGTCTCTCGGTCCCAGCTTTGATGCACCTGTACTGACCTCGCCTTTCTGGATGACAGCGGGGTGAACAGGCAGTGGCTCGGGTGGTTGTTGTCCTTGATGATCTTTATGGCCTTCCTGTGACATCGGGTGGTGTAGGTGTCCTGGAGGGCAGGTAGTTTGCCCCCGGTGATGTGTTGTGCAGACCTCACTACCCTCTGGAGAGCCTTACGGTTGTGGGCGGAGCAGTTGCCGTACCAGGCGGTGATACAGCCCGACAGGATGCTCTCGATTCGATCTGTAGAAGTTTGTGAGTGCTTTTGGTGACAAGACTAATTTTCTTCAGCTTTCTGAGGTTGAAGAGGAGCCGCTGCGCCTTCTTCACAACGCTGTCTGTGTGGGTGGACCAATTCAGTTTGTCTGTGACCATTTCAGTTAGTTCGATTCGAACCAGGGACTGTAGTGGCGCCTCTTGCACTCGGGAGCCCATGTTGATTTTGCATATAGAGCTTCTGACAAAACACAAGGCAGTTTTTCCTCCTGATTTTTCTTCCATTATCTGCAATGTTGCACACAGAACAACTGACTTCAAAATGTGTCCTTGCCAAGCCCACAACCTCTCTGATATCACAGCCAGTTCTTCTGGTATATGTGACAATGATAATTGTTGAAGCCCACAACCTCGTGGTTACGAGACATCAGCTCTAACACCCAGAGCAGTCAACTTCACTGCACATCACAGCAGCTGTATATTTCATTTGGAGAATTGGACAGTAAATCTCCAGGAAGAGGGTTGGACTGATAACCTACAGGACAGTAGATCTCCAGGAAGAGGGTTGGACTGAAAACCTACAGGACAGTAGATCTCCAGGAAGAGGGTTGGACTGAAAACCTACAGGACAGTAGATCTCCAGGAAGAGGGTTGGACTGATAACCTACAGGACAGTAGATCTCCAGGAAGAGGGTTGGACTGAACCTAAAGATCTCAGGAAGAGGGTTGGACTGAAAACTAGATCTCCAGGAAGAGGGTTGGACTGAAAACCTACAGGACAGTAGATCTCCAGGAAGAGGGTTGGACAGGAAGATCTCCAGGAAGAGGGTTGGACTGAACCTACAGGACAGTAGATCTCCAGGAAGAGGGTTGGACTGAAAACCTACAGGACAGTAGATCTCCAGGAAGAGGGTTGGACTGAACCTACAGGACAGTAGATCTCCAGGAAGAGGGTTGGACTGAAAACCTACAGGACAGTAGATCTCCAGGAAGAGGGTTGGACTGAAAACCTACAGGACAGTAGATCTCCAGGAAGAGGGTTGGACTGTAAACCTACAGGACAGTAGATCTCCAGGAAGAGGGTTGGACTGTAAACCAACAGGACAGTAAATCTCCAGGAAGAGGGTTGGACTGAAAACCAACAGGAAAGTAGATCTCCAGGAAGAGGGTTGGACTGTAAACCTGCTGTGTATTTCATTTGGAGAATTTGCTAAATCTTCCCCATCAAGGTGTTTGCCAAGGGATCGTCTCAAAAGTCCTGGTAGGCTACCAATACCATGAATTGTGAAAAATACTGCAGGTGGTAACTAATAAACAACATTCTGTCATGAACAAAGAAACATGCTGGTCCATTCTCTCTCTCTCTCCCTCTTTCTCGTAGTCCTCTCTGACAGTCACACATCATTACTAACCTCTAAACACAAGCAGAAGCACCGACATAATTTTTTTTTCACTTGAGTTTATTTGTAACAAAAAAAACTTGTGTCGACAAAGAACAGAATTTCATACAGACCTCTTTTTTTTCCCAGTGTCGCCGCAGGGAACTGAAGAAAAATTGCAAAGCACTTGTTTCACTCATAACAGAAAACCGTTGACATGTACAGGTTGTTCGGAGGTCATTTGATTATTTCCTTTTTTTTAACACGTCATATTCTGTTTAAAATTTCTCTCTTTTTTATTTTAATAAACTCCAGTTTTATTCATCCACATGATACATTTGGGGGGGAAATAACAGTTTATTTATTAATTTATGTGATAGTTTATAGTTTTATTTAGTGGTAGCATGACCAGAGGGTGACATAATACACACAAGTGACCGTGATAGAAGCTTTCATTAAAATCTGTTTTTTATTTATTTAATAGTTATTTTATTTGTAGATTTTATTCTTCGTGTTCTGTGTTATTTACATATACACAATGCATTAAACATCTAGAGTTGATCTGACAAACATAACTTCAAGTAACATAGTTTGGGGGAGTGATATCAGAATCAGACATGGGGAAATAATTTAAAAATACTGTATCTGGGCTTGATTGAGCTTGCCTGGAGCAACGGAACCAATGGAACAGTCACAAAAAAACCTACAAACCCCGCCCATCTGGCACTCCAGACAGGCCAGAGCAAACGCTTGAAGTATATTTGAACCCGTGTCTGAACAGAATCAACAAGGTGGTAGTAGTATAGTAGTAGTGCATAGTACAAAGAGAGAAAGTGCTAAATCTTCCCATCAAGGTGTTTGCCAAGGGACCGTCTCAAAAGTCCTGGTAGGCTACCAATACCATGCATATATAAAAGACAACCGTCTACGTCCCAAAACGGCTCCCTATTACCCTATATAGTGCACTACTTTTGACCTGTGCCTATGGGTAGTAGTGCACTATAAAGGGAATAGGGTGTCATTTTTTGGGACGCACCCCGGCGATCCGTGTCACTGTAAGATGTACAGCGAGGTGGTGGACAATACAAAGTTGTGAAGAATGAATGAGCAAGTTCCAAAACAATGCTTTTTTTTCTGTGTCGTACATAGAGGACAGTGTAGAGAGTAACAAATAGGAACAGGAGCTTTGTCACATGACCAACGACAGCCTGGGGGGGACAACATAATTCTAATTAACACAGGATGTGTTTGAAATGGCACCCTAGTCTCCATATGTAGAATATACTGTGATGGATGCAGACTCAGTCAGATAAGATGTTTCACTGTTTTCTTTCAATTTAAAAAGGGAGGTTTCAACTGGAATGGAATGTAAAGTGGTGGTGGTTTGACTGGGGCCAGAGTTACGAAAAACCAAAGACCATGTCAAAAGCCATTGTCATGTATCTTTATATAGAAGTGTAGCTAAGTTATTACTGTGACTTGTTTTTTTTTTTCTCTTTCTCTCTCTCTGTCTGTGCCAAACCCATAATGGGGTTCTGTTGGAATTGGCAACTTTCACAGGAGTCAAATTGAAGTCTCTTGGGGAATACCAGAATACAAACCAAGAGCCATGAAGAAAAACACAAACTAAACAACGTGACATTTTGGAACAAATTGAATGTGACTGACTCAGTCAAGCTTGACTGACATGACAGATTGGCAGGACTCAATACCCCAAAACACGACGCCTATGTCCCAAATGGCACCCTATTCCCTATATAGTGCACTACTTTTGATCAGAGCCCTATGGCACCCTATTCCCTATGTAGTGCACTACTTTAGACCAGAGCCCTATGGCACCCTATATAGTGCACTACTTTAGACCAGAGCCCTATGGCACCCTATTCCCTATATAGTGCACTACTGTTGATCAGAGCCCTATGGCCCCTGGTCAAAAGTAGTGCACTCTATCAGGAATAGGGTGCAATGGGATGCAGAAATCACTCTCATCAACAGATTTGTGCAGATAACACTTATTTTAAAATCCCATGCTGAGGTTTATCTCAGGTCCTAGCTGTTGACCATGTTGGGGTTTAAACCAAAGACATTACACTAGGTTAGCTGTTGACCATGTTGGGGTTTAAACCAAAGATATTACACTAGGTTAGCTAGCTGTTGACCATGTTGGGGTTTAAACCAAAGACATTACACTAGGCTAGCTGTTGACCATGTTGGGGTTTAAACCAAAGACATTACACTAGGTTAGCTGTTGACCATGTTGGGGTTTAAACCAAAGACATTACACTAGGTTAGCTGTTGACCATGTTGGGGTTTAAACCAAATACATTACACTAGGCTAGCTGTTGACTGTTGTGGGGTTTAAACCAAATACATTACACTAGGCTAGCTGTTGACCATGTTGGGGTTTAAACCAAAGACATTACACTAGGTTAGCTGTTGGCCATGTTGGGGTTTAAACCAAAGACATTACACTAGGTTAGCTGTTGACTGTTGTGGGGTTTAAACCAAAGACATTACACTAGGTTAGCTGTTGACTGTTGTGGGGTTTAAACCAAAGACATTACACTAGGTTAGCTGTTGACCATGTTGGGGTTTAAACCAAAGACATTACACTAGGTTAGCTGTTGACTGTTGTGGGGTTTAAACCAAAGACATTACACTAGGTTAGCTGTTGACTCTTGTGGGGTTTAAACCAAAGCCATTACACTAGGTTAGCTGTTGACCATGTTGGGGTTTAAACCAAAGACATTACACTAGGTTAGCTGTTGACTGTTGTGGGGTTTAAACCAAAGACATTACACTAGGTTAGCTGTTGACCATGTTGGGGTTTAAACCAAAGACATTACACTAGGTTAGTTGTTGACTGTTGTGGGGTTTAAACCAAAGACATTACACTAGGTTAGTTAGCTGGTGACCATGTTGGGGTTTAAACCAAAGACATTACACTAGGTTAGCTGTTGACTGTTGTGGGGTTTAAACCAAAGACATTACACTAGGTTAGCTGTTGACCATGTTGGGGTTTAAACCAAAGACATTACACTAGGTTAGTTGTTGACTGTTGTGGGATTTAAACCAAAGACATTACACTAGGTTAGCACTGTTGTGGGGTTTAAACCAAAGACATTACACTAGGTTAGCTATTGACTGTTGTGGGGTTTAAACCAAAGACATTACACTTGGTTAGTTAGCTGTTGACTGTTGTGGGGTTTAAACCAAATACATTACACTAGGTTAGTTAGCTGTTGACCATGTTGGGGTTTAAACCAAAGACATTACACTAGGTTAGCTGTTGACTGTGGTGGGGTTTAAACCAAAGACATTACACTAGACTAGCTGTTGACTGTGGTGGGGTTTAAACCAAAGACATTACACTAGGTTAGCTGTTGACTGTGGTGGGGTTTAAACCTAAGACATTACACTAGGCTAGCTGTTGACTGTTGTGGGGTTTAAACCAAAGATATTACACTAGGCTAGCTGTTGACTGTTGTGGGGTTTAAACCAAAGACATTACACTAGGTTAGCTGTTGACTGTTGTGGGGTTTAAACCAAAGACATTACACTAGGTTAGTTAGCTGTTGACCATGTTGGGGTTTAAACCAAAGACATTACACTAGGCTAGCTGTTGACCATGTTGGGTTTAAACCAAAGACATTACACTAGGTTAGTTAGCTGTTGACCATGTTGGGGTTTAAACCAAAGACATTACACTAGGCTAGCTGTTGACTGTTGTGGGGTTTAAACCAAAGACATTACACTAGGCTAGCTGTTGACTGTTGTGGGGTTTAAACCAAAGACATTACACTAGGCTAGCTGTTGACTGTTGTGGGGTTTAAACCAAAGACATTACACTAGGCTAGCTGTTGACTGTTGTGGGGTTTAAACCAAATACATTACACTAGGCTGGTCATTTGTTGCCTAGATGAAGGTGAATGAGAGAAGTGGTGAATGAAAAACAGAACCCCCCCCGTTCCTTAATGACTCTTCCATAAACTCCCATAACATATCGTAACATACTAAAAACAACCATAACAACTAAATCCTTTACATTACACACGCAATGAACATTCCAGTAAACAGACATACATACAATTATTACTAACACAACTTAAACTTTATCAAAATTAGGCGAGCATTATAAGGCACTATACAGTCTAAACTTAACAATACTTATTTGACGCTGTTTGGAAATACTACAATTTGTTTGCTCATTCATTGCTGTGATACACACAAAAGGATGACGTCGTCTACTTGTGCCATGACAAGACAAAAAATGTATCTACTTCCTGGGTCAAAGGTCCTTGAAACGGACACGTTTCATTGGGCAGGTGTCAATATCAGTCAAAATAACACCGTGGTGCCTGAAAAGGTAGGTCCTCGTCAACGTTATACACGGCGAAACTTGAGTAGTGAGACACTTGACAGAAATATAATAGTCACACATGAACTTATTGCACGAGTACTGAATCAGAGAGAGAACGCTTATATATCTGAATCAGAGAGAGAACGCTTATATATCTGAATCAGAGCATTCCAGTAAGAAAAATACCTTCACCCTCCCTCCTTTCCTCCATCCCTCCCTCCCTCCTTTCCCCATCCCTCCCTCCTTTCCTCCATCCCTCCCTCCATCCCCATCCCTCCCTCCCTCCTTTTCCTCCATCCCTCCCTCCTTTCCTCCATCCCTCCCTCCCTCCGTTCCCCATCCCTCCCTCCCTCCGTTCCCCATCCCTCCCTCCCTCCGTTCCCCATCCCTCCCTCCCTCCTTTCCCCATCCCTCCATCCCTCCCTCCCTCCTTTCCCCATCCCTCCATCCCTCCCTCCTTCCCTCCCTCCATTCCTATTTTCCTTCATCGTTGAGAGATCTTTTAGTGAAGCTTATTGGGACAAATACTTTGCTTCTATCTATCAATTTATGTGCATACATCTGTTTCTGTCATAACTGGGCCTTTCTCGTTAGTATGTAGTATACACTGGTTAGTATACACTGGAGTACACTGTAGTATACACTGGTTAGTATACACTGGAGTACACTGTAGTATACACTGGAGTACACTGTAGTATACACTGGTTAGTATACACTGGAGTACACTGTAGTATACACTGGTTAGTATACACTGGAGTACACTGTAGTATACACTGGAGTACACTGTAGTATACACTGGTTAGTATCTAAAGTAGTACACTGTACACTGTAGTATACACTGGAGTACACTGTAGTATACACTGGAGTACACTGTAGTATACACTGGTTGGTTAGTATACACTGGAGTACACTGTAGTATACACTGGAGTACACTGTAGTATACACTGGTTAGTATCTAAAGTAGTACACTGTTTAGTATACACTTCATCGTTGAGAGATCTTTTAGTATACACTGGTTAGTATACACTGGAGTACACTGTAGTATACACTGGAGTACACTGTAGTATACACTGGTTAGTATACACTGGAGTACACTGTAGTGTATACTGGAGTACACTGTAGTATACACTGGTAGTACACTGTAGTATACACTGGTTAGTATACACTGGTTAGTATACACTGGAGTACACTGTAGTATACACTGGAGTACACTGTAGTATACACTGTTTAGTATACACTGTAGTATACACTGGTTAGTATACACTGTTTAGTATACACTGGAGTACACTGTAGTATACACTGGTTAGTATACACTGGAGTACACTGTAGTATACACTGGTTAGTATACACTGGAGTACACTGTAGTATACACTGGTTAGTATACACTGGTTAGTATACACTGGAGTACACTGTAGTATACACTGGAGTACACTGTAGTATACACTGGAGTACACTGTAGTGTACATTGTTTAGTATACACAGTAATACTGTAGTGTACACTGGGTAGTATAACCTGTATACATCACTGTCTGGTGAAAAAGTTGAGTGTTTTGATAGCAGCAGAATCATACTTAGTTGGTAACTGGTCATTCAAAATGGCCGCCATGTCAAAATGGCTGCCATGTATTGGCCTTGGTACTGAGGATTAGGGCTAGGAGTTTAGAGTTTCTCCTGGTCAGGTCACATGGTCAGGAAATGAAATACTCCTAGCCCCACTTATGATTATGAGATAATGAGAAGACGAGAGTCCAGCAACCCAGTAAGGATTGATAGAGTTAAATAGAGAGAGAGACTGCAGGAACACAAACATGACAGAGGAGTGAGTGACACGTGGATAACGGGGGGTGTAAAGTCAACTGTAAACCATTTGACTTGAGTTGATTGTACACATTAAAACAGTAACACAGCTTTAACAAAAACAACAAAACAAAAACTACAATACAAAATAAATTTGTTGTAACCATCCGTAGGACGAGACAAAGTCACAAGTCTGTAGTGAAAACTAAAAAAGATAGTTACAGATCTATATAGTACTACAAAACCAGATGGATGTTGTTTATTAAACTCTGTGGGGATGTTTAACCCTCTCCCAATTCCTCTTCAATAGTGACACATGGGCTGGTATTCAAGCAAACTTGCATTTAGAAATGTTTACACAGTGTCTTCACGTACCCAAACGTCTGTGAGCTGGAAGCATCTACCTGGCTGTGGAGTCTACCTGGCTGTGGAGTCTACCTGGCTGTGGAGTCTAAACCATTTGAGTCTACCTGGCTGTGGAGTTTAAACCATTTGAGTCTACCTGGCTGTGGTGTCTAAACCATTTGAGTCTACCTGGCTGTGGTGTCTACCTGGCTGTGGAGTCTACCTGGCCGTGGAGTCTACCTGGCCGTGGAGTCTAGTCTACCTGGCCGTGGAGTCTACCTGGCCGTGGTGTCTACCTGGCCGTGGTGTCTACCTGGCCGTGGAGTCTACCTGGCCGTGGTGTCTACCTGGCCGTGGTGTCTACCTGGCCGTGGTGTCTACCTGGCTGTGGAGTCTACCTGGCCGTGGAGTCTACCTGGCCGTGGAGTCTACCTGTCCGTGGAGTCTACCTGTCCGTGGAGTCTACCTGGCTGTGGAGTCTACCTGGCTGTGGTGTCTACCTGGCTGTGGAGTCTACCTGGATGTGGTGTCTACCTGGCTGTGGAGTCTACCTGGCTGTGGAGTCTACCTGGCTGTGGTGTCTACCTGTCCGTGGTGTCTACCTGTCCGTGGAGTCTACCTGGCTGTGGAGTCTACCTGGCTGTGGTGTCTACCTGTCTGTGGAGTCTACCTGGCTGTGGTGTCTACCTGGCTGTGGAGTCTACCTGGCTGTGGTGTCTACCTGGCTGTGGTGTCTACCTGGCTGTGGAGTCTACCTGGCTGTGGTGTCTACCTGGCCGTGGTGTCTACCTGGCCGTGGTGTCTACCTGGCCGTGGTGTCTACCTGGCCGTAGTGTCTACCTGGCCATGGAGTCTACCTGTCCGTGGAGTCTACCTGTCCGTGGAGTCTACCTGGCCGTGGAGTCTACCTGGCCGTGGAGTCTACCTGGCCGTGGAGTCTACCTGGCCGTGGAGTCTACCTGTCAGTGGTAGGTGTTTACATCACCCCTATAACTATTCTGTCATGTCATTTGATCATTTGACTAAGGGTAAAATAAACAACTACTGCGTAAATACCGGAAGGCGAATTTGATTGAATTGAGCTCATTATTACTTAATACTGTAGAAATATCTTCCTCCTCCTCATCTTCCTCCTCCTCTCCTTCTTCATTCACCTGAAACAACACTCTGGGCCCAAAGAAAGGTCCTCCTGGTGTTGTTTCATGATCTATGATTCCAAGGTGTCTTGTTTCGTTAATACTGTTTGTTCCATTCAGTTCCACTCCTCAAAAGTCTCTCTGCGTCGTCCCCACAATGTCCAATCAATCCCTGGCGGAAAACAGAAAGTGGACTTTCTTTATAAAAATAACAGAAAATGTCCAAAGTTGATTTGATGCTGTGTTTGTCATCTTACTGTAGTCCAGTACATATCCAGGTGGGTGATGCTTGTTCCCTGACTGTCTACCTTTACCATGTAAAGACTTGTTCCCCTGACTGTCTACCTTTACCATGTAAAGACTTGTTCCCCTGACTGTTTACCTTTACCATGTAAAGACTTGTTCCCCTAACTGTCTACCTTTACCATGTAAAGACCTGTTCCAATATCAACCAATTGAATCCTCAATCCATTGTTAAGTAGTGCCAGTTCGCGTCCAAAATGGTGCCTTATTCCCTATATAATGCACAAAGTAGTGCACTTCTGACTGAGTAGTGAGTGGGTTTGGGTTGGGGTCTGGAGGAATCCCCCGGTCAGACACGCAAATATGGCTCAGTTTAGGTGCTTGTTTTGGGGGAGGAGTGGCGCCATGGGTGCCCTGCCCTCTGGAGGTGGTAGAGGCCTAATCTCAAATGGCCCCTATTCCCTGTGTAGCGCACTAATCAGTAGTGCACTACTTTTGAGTGTACACACTGGTCCAAAGAAGTGAGAATACACTGTGGTCTAAAGTAGTGCACTACACAGGGAGTTAGGGTGTTGTTTGGGATGCAGACCAGAGGAGGGATTATGTTGCATAGTGGTCGAAGCTACCCAGATACTCCAGACCGGCCCGGTAACAGAACTGGTACTGGTCCTGAAACAAACAGATCAACAACAACACACCTATTACAATCAACAACAACAACAACAACAACATACCTATTACAATCATCATCATCAACAACAACAACATACCTATTACAATCAACAACAACAACAACAACACACCTATTACAATCAACAACAACAACAACAACAACACACCTATTACAATCAACAACAACAACAACAACAACATACCTATTACAATCAACAACAACAACATACCTATTACAATCAACAACAACAACAACAACACCTATTACAATCATCATCATCATCATCAACAACAACAACATACCTATTACAATCATCATCATCAACAACATCATACCTATTACAATCAACAACAACAACAACATAACTATTACAATCAACAACAACAACAACAACATACCTATTACAATCATTATCAACAACAACACACCTATTACAATCATTATCAACAACAACACACCTATTACAATCATTATCAACAACAACAACATACCTATTACAATCATTATCAACAACAACACACCTATTACAATCATTATCAACAACAACAACAACATCATACCTATTACAATCATTATCAACAACAACACACCTATTACAATCATTATCAACAACAACAACACACCTATTACAATCATCAACAACAACATCATACCTATTACAATCATTATCGACAACAACAACAACAACACATATTACAATCATTATCAACAACAACAACACACATATTACAATCATCATCAACAACAACAACACACCTATTACAATCATTATCGACAACAACAACACACCTATTACAATCATTATCAACAACAACAACAACAACAACAACAACATCAACAACATCATACCTATTACAATCATCATCATCAACAACAACACACCTATTACAATCATCATCAATATACTACTAGTAGTAGCAGCCACAGTAGTAGTAGTAGTAGCAGTAGTAGTATTAGCAGCAGCAGCAGTACTAGCAGTTGTACTAGTAGTAGTAGTAGTAATAGTAGTAGTAGCAGTTGTAGTAGTAGTAGTAGTAGTAGCAGTAGTAGTAGTAGTAGCAGTAGCAGTTGTAGTAGTAGTCGTAGTAGCAGTAGCAGTAATAGTAATATAGTAGCAGCAGTAGTAGAAGTAGTAGTAGCAGCAGTAGTAATAGTAGTAGCAGCAGTAGTAGCAGCAGCAGTAGTAGTAGTAGTAGTAGTAGTGGTAGTAGTAGTAGTAGTAGTAGCAGTAGTAGTAATAGTAGTAGCAGTAGTAGTAATATCAGTTGTAGTAGTAGTATCAGTTGTAGTAGCAGTAGTAGCAGAAGCAGTAGTATTAGCAGTAGTTATAGCAGTTGTAGTAGTCGTAGTAGTAGTAGTGGTGGTAGCAGTAGTAGTACCAGCAGTAGTAGTAGTAGTAGTAGCAGCAGTAGTTATAGTAGTAGCAGTAGTAGTAATATCAGTTGTAGTAGTAGTATCAGTTGTAGTAGTAGTATCAGTAGTAGCAGAAGTAGTAGTAGTATCAGGTGTAGTAGTAGCAGCAGTAGTAGCAGCAGCAGTAGTAGCAGTAGTAGTAGTATCAGTTGTAGTAGTAGTAGTAGTAGTAGTGGTAGTAGTAGTATCAGTTGTAGTAGTGGTAGTAGTAGTAGCAGTAGTAGTAGTAGTAGTAGTAGCAGTAGCAGTTGTAGTAGAAGCAGTAGCAGTAATAGTAATATAGTAGCAGCAGTAGTAAAAGTAGTAGTAGCAGCAGTAGTAATAGTAGTAGCAGCAGTAGTAGTAATAGTAGTAGTAGCAGCAGTAGTAGTAGTAGTAGTAGCAGTAGTAGTAATATCAGTTGTAGTGGTAGTATCAGTTGTAGTAGCAGGAGCAGTAGTATTAGCAGTAGTAATAGTAGTTGTAGTAGTAGTAGTAGTAATAGCAGTTGTAGTAGTAGTAGTAGTAGCAGTAGTAGTAATAGTAGTAGCAGTAGTAGTAGCAGCATCAGTAGTAGTAGTGGTGGTAGAAGCAGTAGTACCAGCAGTAGTAGTAGTAGTAGCAGCAGTAGTAATAGTAGTAGCAGTAGTAGTAATATCAGTTGTAGTAGTAGTATCAGTTGTAGTAGTAGTATCAGTAGTAGCAGAAGTAGTAGTAGTAGCAGCAGCAGTAGTAGCAGCAGCAGTAGTAGCAGTAGTAGCAGTTGTAGTAGTAGTAGTAGTAGTAGTAGTGGTAGTAGTAGTATCAGTTGTAGTAGTAGTAGCAGTAGTAGCAGTAGTAGTATCAGTAGTTAGCAGTAAGCAGTAGTAGTAGTATTAGTAGTAGTAATAGTAGTAGTAGTATCAGTTGTAGTATATGGTAATAGTAGTATTAGTAGTAGTAGTAGTAGTTAGTAGTAGTATTAGTAGTGGTAGTAGTAGTAGTAGTAGCAGCTGGGCTGGTCAATCCCTGTAGATGTGGTAATGGTATTAGTAGTAGTAGTGTGGTAATAGTAGTATTAGTAGTAGTAGTAGCAGCAGCAGTAGCTGGGCTGGTCAATCCCTGTAGATGTGGTAATAGTAGTATTAGTAGTAGTAGTAGCAGCAGCAGTAGCTGGGCTGGTCAATCCCTGTAGATGTGGCCCAACAGTACAGATGCTACTAGTAGAAGTAGTAGTTCTCGTTCTCCAGACACACACCAAACCTAAAAGAAACAGTTGACTTTAGGATTACTGAGAGTTGAATATCTCACCTCAGTTTGAACCGTGGCAGGTCTCTGTGTTCGCAGCATCTTGACAGTCTGGAAGATGTCCACTACTCCTTCATATCTCATCCTCTCCAGAACGATACTCAGAGTGATGAAGACCCCTGTCCTCCCCACACCAGCACTGATGGACCACAT
>NW_024609380.1:65000-77500 GCF_018296145.1 Oncorhynchus tshawytscha | reverse complement strand
TAGTGGGACTTTGGTCTGTGTGTGAAAGAGATATATTTTCATGCCTTATTTGAATACAATGTTATCACCTGTATATACAGGACTCCAGGTCCATCATTGTAAATAAGAATTTGTACTTAACTGACTCGCCTGGTTAAACAACGGTTGAATATAAAATATTAAAATTGTCAATGGAATGGAATGGGTTTTGTTTGAATATTATTGAACTCTTGCATGTTGGGTATTATTTTGCTTGTTGGGTCAATCTCTATGTATGATATTTTCTCCCCTTGTTGTTAAAAAAAAATTGATATAATTGTCTTTTTCAAAAACTGTATCTACCCTTGTTTTTATATATATCTCCAGAAAATATGTTTATAAACTAAAAAAATAAATTAAATAAATGTTTGTTTTGAATTTATTTGAATAATGTTATGGATAGGGTGCGTTCCAGGACGACTACATTACAAACCACTGCCCAGATCTCACAACACCTGGATAGGGTGCGTTCCAGGACGACTACATTACAGACCCCTGCCCAGCTCTCACAACACTAGGATAGGGTGCGTTCCAGGATGACTACATTACAGACCCCTGCCCAGCTCCAGGATCACAGCACCTGGATGGAGGGTGCGTTCCAGGATGACTACATTACAGACACCTGCCCAGATCTCACAACACCTGGATAGGGTGCGTTCCAGGACGACTACATTACAGACCCCTGCCCAGCTCTCACAACACCTGGATAGGGTGCGTTCCAGGATGACAACATTACAGACCCCTGCCCAGCTCTCACAACACCTGGATAGGGTGCGTTCCAGGATGACAACATTACAGACCCCTGCCCAGCTCTCACAGCACCTGGATAGGGTGCGTTCCAGGATGACTACATTACAGACACCTGCCCAGCTCTCACAACACCTGGACAGGTGAGTAAACATATCAGCTAACCACATCATCTGCCCCAGCAACCTGACGCCAGACTGCACAGTCAATGACGTGACATGGTTTCATGCAATGAAATGTCTGTAAACGTAGCGGGGCCTGGAATGCACTTTGGCCCGTCTCTTGCCACGGTGCGATGACGTAGTCACCTGTACCTCAGACACCGTCAGACAGAAGGTCGTCTCAGAAAACAGGAAGACAGCAACAGAGGCAGGTTGATGCAGTGACTCTCCGTACAAACAATGGACAAGCAGGGTAAGACCACAACCACAATAAAACATAACATCATCGTTTGTTATATACTATGTTTCTTCCTGTTTTAAAGCCACGCTCCTTCCTTTCGTGAATAACCTCAGAGAGAGATTGTGGTGCCAACCGTTTACCGGACGCAGTTATTAGCAGTGTTGCAGCAAATAAACGACAGAGTTTCACCGACGTTGAACTATTCATCACTGTGATCCGACACGTCGGCCGTAAACTAGAATCGAAAATCTGTCCGGTCTCTGATTTCTGTGAGAAACACCTGTCTTTTACACGGCTACTAATTCAGTGTATTCTATAGCCTTCAGTCTATCTGTTACGGGTGGATTAGGTTACACACCACCGTGGAGAAAACAGCGTCGATTCATTTCAGTTTAGTTCACCGTGTCAAAGTCATGGTTAAATGTCACTGTGTCTCTGACAACACTGAGGCTCTGGAACCTGTTAGACCTCATTTCTATGGCTCTGATCCAAGTGGCTCCCTATTTCTCCATAGGGATCCTGGTCTAAAGTAGTGCACTATATAGGGAATAGGGTGCCATAGGGCTCTGGTCTAAAGTAGTGCACAATATAGGGAATAGGGTGCCATAGGGCTCTGGTCTAAAGTAGTGTACTATATAGGGAATAGGGTGCCATAGGGCTCTGGTCTAAAGTAGTGCACTACATAGGGAATAGGGTGCCATAGGGCTCTGGTGTAAAGTAGTGCACTATATAGGGAATAGGGCTCTGGTCTAAAGTAGTGCACTATATAGGGAATAGGGCTCTGGTCTAAAGTAGTGCACTATATAGGGAATAGGGCTCTGGTCTAAAGTAGTGCACTATATAGGGAATAGGGCTCTGGTCTAAAGTAGTGCACTATATAGGGAATAGGGCTCTGGTCTAAAGTAGTGCACTATATAGGGAATAGGGCTCTGGTCTAAAGTAGTGCACTATATAGGGAATAGGGCTCTGGTCTAAAGTAGTGCACTATATAGGGAATAGGGCTCTGGTCTAAAGTAGTGCACTATACAGGGAATAGGGCCCTGGACTAAAGTAGTGCACTATATAGGGAATAGGGCTCTGATCTAAAGTAGTGCACTATATAGGGAATAGGGCTCTGGTCTAAAGTAGTGCACTATATAGGGAATAGGGCTCTGGTCTAAAGTAGTGCACTATGTAGGGAATAGGGCTCTGGTCTAAAGTAGTGCACTATATAGGGAATAGGGCTCTGGTCTAAAGTAGTGCACTATATAGGGAATAGGGCTCTGGTCTAAAGTAGTGCACTATACAGGGAATAGGGCCCTGGACTAAAGTAGTGCACTATATAGGGAATAGGGCTCTGGTCTAAAGTAGTGCACTATATAGGGAATAGGGCTCTGGTCTAAAGTAGTGCACTATATAGGGAATAGGGCTCTGGTCTAAAGTAGTGCACTATATAGGGAATAGGGCTCTGGTCTAAAGTAGTGCACTATATAGGGAATAGGGCTCTGGTCTAAAGTAGTGCACTATATAGGGAATAGGGCTCTGGTCTAAAGTAGTGCACTATATAGGGAATAGGGCTCTGGTCTAAAGTAGTGCACTATATAGGGAATAGGGCTCTGGTCTAAAGTAGTGCACTATATAGGGAATAGGGCTCTGGTCTAAAGTAGTGCACTATATAGGGAATAGGGCTCTGGTCTAAAGTAGTGCACTATATAGGGAATAGGGCTCTGGTCTAAAGTAGTGCACTATATAGGGAATAGGGCTCTGGTCTAAAGTAGTGCACTATATAGGGAATAGGGCTCTGGTCTAAAGTAGTGCACTATATAGGGAATAGGGCTCTGGTCTAAAGTAGTGCACTATATAGGGAATAGGGCTCTGGTCTAAAGTAGTGTACTATACAGGAATAGGGCTCTGGTCTAAAGTAGTGCACTATATAGGGAATAGGCCTCTGGTCTAAAGTAGTGTACTATACAGGGAATAGGGCTCTGGTCTAAAGTAGTGTACTATACAGGGAATAGGGCTCTGGTCTAAAGTAGTGCACTACATAGGGAATAGGGCTCTGGTCTAAAGTAGTGCACTACATAGGGAATAGGGCTCTGGTCTAAAGTAGTGCACTATATAGGGAATAGGGCTCTGGTCTAAATATAGGGGATCACATCACTGTGATCAAGTTTGATACAAGTAAACGCTGACTGCTGGTGGGTTGTTGACCCCCCTAGTAAACGCTGACTGCTGGTGGGTTGTTGACCCCCCTAGTAAACGCTGACTGCTGGTGGGTTGACCCCCCTAGTAAACGCTGACTGCTGGTGGGTTGACCCCCCTAGTAAACGCTGACTGCTGGTGGGTTGACCCCCCTAGTAAACGCTGACTGCTGGTGGGTTGTTGACCCCCTAGTAAACGCTGACTGCTGGTGGGTTGTTGACCCCCCTAGTAAACGCTGACTGCTGGTGGGTTGTTGACCCCCCTAGTAAACGCTGACTGCTGGTGGGTTGACCCCCTAGTAAACGCTGACTGCTGGTGGGTTGACCCCCCTAGTAAACGCTGACTGCTGGTGGGTTGTTGACCCCCCTAGTAAACGCTGACTGCTGGTGGGTTGACCCCCCCTAGTAAACGCTGACTGCTGGTGGGTTGACCCCCTAGTAAACGCTGACTGCTGGTGGGTTGTTGACCCCCTAGTAAACGCTGACTGCTGGTGGGTTGTTGACCCCCCTAGTAAACGCTGACTGCTGGTGGGTTGTTGACCCCCCTAGTAAACGCTGACTGCTGGTGGGTTGTTGACCCCCCTAGTAAACGCTGACTGCTGGTGGGTTGTTGACCCCCTAGTAAACGCTGACTGCTGGTGGGTTGTTGACCCCCCTAGTAAACGCTGACTGCTGGTGGGTTGACCCCCCTAGTAAACGCTGACTGCTGGTGGGTTGACCCCCTAGTAAACGCTGACTGCTGGTGGGTTGACCCCCCTAGTAAACGCTGACTGCTGGTGGGTTGTTGACCCCCCTAGTAAACGCTGACTGCTGGTGGGTTGACCCCCTAGTAAACGCTGACTGCTGGTGGGTTGTTGACCCCCCTAGTAAACGCTGACTGCTGGTGGGTTGACCCCCTAGTAAACGCTGACTGCTGGTGGGTTGACCCCCTAGTAAACGCTGACTGCTGGTGGGTTGACCCCCCTAGTAAACGCTGACTGCTGGTGGGTTGTTGACCCCCCTAGTAAACGCTGACTGCTGGTGGGTTGTTGACCCCCCCTAGTAAACGCTGACTGCTGGTGGGTTGTTGACCCCCTAGTAAACGCTGACTGCTGGTGGGTTGACCCCCCTAGTAAACGCTGACTGCTGGTGGGTTGTTGACCCCCCTAGTAAACGCTGACTGCTGGTGGGTTGTTGACCCCCCTAGTAAACGCTGACTGCTGGTGGGTTGTTGACCCCCCTAGTAAACGCTGACTGCTGGTGGGTTGTTGACCCCCTAGTAAACGCTGACTGCTGGTGGGTTGTTGACCCCCTAGTAAACGCTGACTGCTGGTGGGTTGTTGACCCCCTAGTAAACGCTGACTGCTGGTGGGTTGTTGACCCCCCTAGTAAACGCTGACTGCTGGTGGGTTGTTGACCCCCCTAGTAAACGCTGACTGCTGGTGGGTTGTTGACCCCCTAGTAAACGCTGACTGCTGGTGGGTTGTTTACCCCCCCTAGTAAACGCTGACTGCTGGTGGGTTGTTGACCCCCTAGTAAACGCTGACTGCTGGTGGGTTGTTGACCCCCTAGTAAACGCTGACTGCTGGTGGGTTGTTGACCCCCCTAGTAAACGCTGACTGCTGGTGGGTTGTTGACCCCCCTAGTAAACGCTGACTGCTGGTGGGTTGACCCCCCTAGTAAACGCTGACTGCTGGTGGGTTGTTGACCCCCCTAGTAAACGCTGACTGCTGGTGGGTTGTTGACCCCCCTAGTAAACGCTGACTGCTGGTGGGTTGACCCCCTAGTAAACGCTAACTGCTGGTGGGTTGACCCCCCCTAGTAAACGCTGACTGCTGGTGGGTTGACCCCCTAGTAAACGCTGACTGCTGGTGGGTTGTTGACCCCCTAGTAAACGCTGACTGCTGGTGGGTTGTTGACCCCCCTAGTAAACGCTGACTGCTGGTGGGTTGACCCCCTAGTAAACGCTGACTGCTGGTGGGTTGTTGACCCCCCTAGTAAACGCTGACTGCTGGTGGGTTGTTGACCCCCTAGTAAACGCTGACTGCTGGTGGGTTGACCCCCCTAGTAAACGCTAACTGCTGGTGGGTTGACCCCCCTAGTAAACGCTGACTGCTGGTGGGTTGACCACCCCCTAGTAAACGCTGACTGCTGGTGGGTTGTTGACCCCCCTAGTAAACGCTGACTGCTGGTGGGTTGTTGACCCCCCTAGTAAACGCTGACTGCTGGTGGGTTGACCCCCCTAGTAAACGCTGACTGCTGGTGGGTTGACCCCCCTAGTAAACGCTGACTGCTGGTGGGTTGACCCCCCTAGTAAACGCTGACTGCTGGTGGGTTGACCCCCTAGTAAACGCTAACTGCTGGTGGGTTGTTGACCCCCCTAGTAAACGCTAACTGCTGGTGGGTTGTTGACCCCCCTAGTAAACGCTGACTGCTGGTGGGTTGTTGACCCCCCTAGTAAACGCTGACTGCTGGTGGGTTGTTGACCCCCTAGTAAACGCTGACTGCTGGTGGGTTGTTGACCCCCCTAGTAAACGCTGACTGCTGGTGGGTTGTTGACCCCCCTAGTAAACGCTGACTGCTGGTGGGTTGACCCCCCCTAGTAAACGCTGACTGCTGGTGGGTTGTTGACCCCCTAGTAAACGCTGACTGCTGGTGGGTTGTTGACCCCCTAGTAAACGCTGACTGCTGGTGGGTTGACCCCCCTAGTAAACGCTGACTGCTGGTGGGTT
Organism: Oncorhynchus tshawytscha; assembly: GCF_018296145.1. Classification (NCBI taxonomy): domain Eukaryota; kingdom Metazoa; phylum Chordata; class Actinopteri; order Salmoniformes; family Salmonidae; genus Oncorhynchus; species Oncorhynchus tshawytscha. The sequence continues at coordinate 71,442 of NW_024609380.1, read as the reverse complement.
GTTGACCCCCCCCTAGTAAACGCTGACTGCTGGTGGGTTGACCCCCCTAGTAAACGCTAACTGCTGGTGGGTTGACCCCCCTAGTAAACGCTGACTGCTGGTGGGTTGACCCCCTAGTAAACGCTGACTGCTGGTGGGTTGTTGACCCCCCCTAGTAAACGCTGACTGCTGGTGGGTTGTTGACCCCCTAGTAAACGCTAACTGCTGGTGGGTTGACCCCCCCCTAGTAAACGCTGACTGCTGGTGGGTTGACCACCCCCCTAGTAAACGCTGACTGCTGGTGGGTTGTTGACCCCCCTAGTAAACGCTGACTGCTGGTGGGTTGTTGACCCCCTAGTAAACGCTGACTGCTGGTGGGTTGACCCCCTAGTAAACGCTGACTGCTGGTGGGTTGACCCCCTAGTAAACGCTGACTGCTGGTGGGTTGACCCCCCTAGTAAACGCTAACTGCTGGTGGGTTGTTGACCCCCCTAGTAAGCGCTAACTGCTGGTGGGTTGTTGACCCCTCCCTAGTAAACGCTGACTGCTGGTGGGTTGTTGACCCCCTAGTAAACGCTGACTGCTGGTGGGTTGTTGACCCCCCTAGTAAACGCTGACTGCTGGTGGGTTGTTGACCCCCCTAGTAAACGCTGACTGCTGGTGGGTTGTTGACCCCCCTAGTAAACGCTGACTGCTGGTGGGTTGTTGACCCCCTAGTAAACGCTAACTGCTGGTGGGTTGACCCCCCTAGTAAACGCTGACTGCTGGTGGGTTGACCACCCCCTAGTAAACGCTGACTGCTGGTGGGTTGTTGACCCCCCTAGTAAACGCTGACTGCTGGTGGGTTGTTGACCCCCCTAGTAAACGCTGACTGCTGGTGGGTTGACCCCCCTAGTAAACGCTGACTGCTGGTGGGTTGACCCCCCTAGTAAACGCTGACTGCTGGTGGGTTGACCCCCCTAGTAAACGCTGACTGCTGGTGGGTTGACCCCCTAGTAAACGCTAACTGCTGGTGGGTTGTTGACCCCCTAGTAAACGCTAACTGCTGGTGGGTTGTTGACCCCCTAGTAAACGCTGACTGCTGGTGGGTTGTTGACCCCCCTAGTAAACGCTGACTGCTGGTGGGTTGTTGACCCCCCTAGTAAACGCTGACTGCTGGTGGGTTGTTGACCCCCCTAGTAAACGCTGACTGCTGGTGGGTTGTTGACCCCCTAGTAAACGCTGACTGCTGGTGGGTTGACCCCCCCTAGTAAACGCTGACTGCTGGTGGGTTGTTGACCCCCTAAACGCTGACTGCTGGTGGGTTGTTGACCCCCTAGTAAACGCTGACTGCTGGTGGGTTGACCCCCCTAGTAAACGCTGACTGCTGGTGGGTTGTTGACCCCCCTAGTAAACGCTGACTGCTGGTGGGTTGACCCCCCTAGTAAACGCTAACTGCTGGTGGGTTGACCCCCCTAGTAAACGCTGACTGCTGGTGGGTTGACCCCCTAGTAAACGCTGACTGCTGGTGGGTTGTTGACCCCCTAGTAAACGCTGACTGCTGGTGGGTTGTTGACCCCCTAGTAAACGCTGACTGCTGGTGGGTTGACCCCCCTAGTAAACGCTGACTGCTGGTGGGTTGTTGACCCCCCTAGTAAACGCTGACTGCTGGTGGGTTGTTGACCCCCCTAGTAAACGCTGACTGCTGGTGGGTTGACCCCCCTAGTAAACGCTAACTGCTGGTGGGTTGACCCCCTAGTAAACGCTGACTGCTGGTGGGTTGACCACCCCCTAGTAAACGCTGACTGCTGGTGGGTTGTTGACCCCCTAGTAAACGCTGACTGCTGGTGGGTTGTTGACCCCCCTAGTAAACGCTGACTGCTGGTGGGTTGACCCCCTAGTAAACGCTGACTGCTGGTGGGTTGACCCCCTAGTAAACGCTGACTGCTGGTGGGTTGACCCCCCTAGTAAACGCTAACTGCTGGTGGGTTGTTGACCCCCCTAGTAAGCGCTAACTGCTGGTGGGTTGTTGACCCCTCCCCCTAGTAAACGCTGACTGCTGGTGGGTTGTTGACCCCCCTAGTAAACGCTGACTGCTGGTGGGTTGTTGACCCCCCCTAGTAAACGCTGACTGCTGGTGGGTTGTTGACCCCCCTAGTAAACGCTGACTGCTGGTGGGTTGTTGACCCCCCTAGTAAACGCTGACTGCTGGTGGGTTGTTGACCCCCTAGTAAACGCTGACTGCTGGTGGGTTGTTGACCCCCCTAGTAAACGCTGACTGCTGGTGGGTTGTTGACCCCCTAGTAAACGCTGACTGCTGGTGGGTTGTTGACCCCCTAGTAAACGCTGACTGCTGGTGGGTTGACCCCCCTAGTAAACGCTGACTGCTGGTGGGTTGTTGACCCCCCTAGTAAACGCTGACTGCTGGTGGGTTGTTGACCCCCTAGTAAACGCTGACTGCTGGTGGGTTGACCCCCCTAGTAAACGCTAACTGCTGGTGGGTTGACCCCCCTAGTAAACGCTGACTGCTGGTGGGTTGACCCCCTAGTAAACGCTGACTGCTGGTGGGTTGTTGACCCCCCTAGTAAACGCTGACTGCTGGTGGGTTGTTGACCCCCTAGTAAACGCTGACTGCTGGTGGGTTGACCCCCCTAGTAAACGCTGACTGCTGGTGGGTTGACCCCCTAGTAAACGCTGACTGCTGGTGGGTTGTTGACCCCCCTAGTAAACGCTGACTGCTGGTGGGTTGTTGACCCCCTAGTAAACGCTGACTGCTGGTGGGTTGACCCCCCTAGTAAACGCTAACTGCTGGTGGGTTGACCCCCTAGTAAACGCTGACTGCTGGTGGGTTGACCACCCCCTAGTAAACGCTGACTGCTGGTGGGTTGTTGACCCCCCTAGTAAACGCTGACTGCTGGTGGGTTGTTGACCCCCCTAGTAAACGCTGACTGCTGGTGGGTTGACCCCCCTAGTAAACGCTGACTGCTGGTGGGTTGACCCCCCTAGTAAACGCTGACTGCTGGTGGGTTGACCCCCTAGTAAACGCTGACTGCTGGTGGGTTGACCCCCTAGTAAACGCTGACTGCTGGTGGGTTGACCCCCCTAGTAAACGCTAACTGCTGGTGGGTTGTTGACCCCCCTAGTAAACGCTAACTGCTGGTGGGTTGTTGACCCCCCCTAGTAAACGCTAACTGCTGGTGGGTTGTTGACCCCCCTAGTAAACGCTGACTGCTGGTGGGTTGTTGACCCCCCTAGTAAACGCTGACTGCTGGTGGGTTGTTGACCCCCCTAGTAAACGCTGACTGCTGGTGGGTTGTTGACCCCCCTAGTAAACGCTGACTGCTGGTGGGTTGTTGACCCCCCTAGTAAACGCTGACTGCTGGTGGGTTGACCCCCCTAGTAAACGCTAACTGCTGGTGGGTTGACCCCCTAGTAAACGCTGACTGCTGGTGGGTTGACCCCCCTAGTAAACGCTGACTGCTGGTGGGTTGTTGACCCCCCTAGTAAACGCTGACTGCTGGTGGGTTGTTGACCCCCCTAGTAAACGCTGACTGCTGGTGGGTTGACCCCCTAGTAAACGCTGACTGCTGGTGGGTTGTTGACCCCCTAGTAAACGCTGACTGCTGGTGGGTTGTTGACCCCCCTAGTAAACGCTGACTGCTGGTGGGTTGACCCCCTAGTAAACGCTAACTGCTGGTGGGTTGACCCCCCTAGTAAACGCTGACTGCTGGTGGGTTGACCACCCCCTAGTAAACGCTGACTGCTGGTGGGTTGTTGACCCCCCTAGTAAACGCTGACTGCTGGTGGGTTGTTGACCCCCCTAGTAAACGCTGACTGCTGGTGGGTTGACCCCCCCCTAGTAAACGCTGACTGCTGGTGGGTTGACCCCCCCCTAGTAAACGCTGACTGCTGGTGGGTTGACCCCCTAGTAAACGCTGACTGCTGGTGGGTTGACCCCCCTAGTAAACGCTGACTGCTGGTGGGTTGACCCCCCTAGTAAACGCTAACTGCTGGTGGGTTGTTGACCCCCTAGTAAACGCTAACTGCTGGTGGGTTGTTGACCCCCCTAGTAAACGCTAACTGCTGGTGGGTTGTTGACCCCCCTAGTAAACGCTGACTGCTGGTGGGTTGTTGACCCCCCTAGTAAACGCTGACTGCTGGTGGGTTGACCACCCCCTAGTAAACGCTGACTGCTGGTGGGTTGTTGACCCCCCTAGTAAACGCTGACTGCTGGTGGGTTGTTGACCCCCCTAGTAAACGCTGACTGCTGGTGGGTTGACCCCCTAGTAAACGCTGACTGCTGGTGGGTTGACCCCCTAGTAAACGCTGACTGCTGGTGGGTTGACCCCCCTAGTAAACGCTGACTGCTGGTGGGTTGACCCCCTAGTAAACGCTGACTGCTGGTGGGTTGTTGACCCCCTAGTAAACGCTGACTGCTGGTGGGTTGCTGACTGCTGGTGGGTTGTTGACCCCCCTAGTAAACGCTGACTGCTGGTGGGTTGTTGACCCCCTAGTAAACGCTGACTGCTGGTGGGTTGACCCCCCCTAGTAAACGCTGACTGCTGGTGGGTTGTTGACCCCCCTAGTAAACGCTGACTGCTGGTGGGTTGACCCCCCCTAGTAAACGCTGACTGCTGGTGGGTTGACCCCCCCCTAGTAAACGCTGACTGCTGGTGGGTTGACCCCCCCCTAGTAAACGCTGACTGCTGGTGGGTTGACCCCCCTAGTAAACGCTGACTGCTGGTGGGTTGACCCCCCTAGTAAACGCTGACTGCTGGTGGGTTGACCCCCCCTAGTAAACGCTGACTGCTGGTGGGTTGACCCCCCTAGTAAACGCTAACTGCTGGTGGGTTGTTGACCCCCCTAGTAAACGCTAACTGCTGGTGGGTTGTTGACCCCCCTAGTAAACGCTAACTGCTGGTGGGTTGTTGACCCCCTAGTAAACGCTGACTGCTGGTGGGTTGTTGACCCCCTAGTAAACGCTGACTGCTGGTGGGTTGTTGACCCCCCTAGTGCGCTGACTGCTGGTGGGTTGTTGACCCCCCTAGTAAACGCTGACTGCTGGTGGGTTGTTGACCCCCCTAGTAAACGCTGACTGCTGGTGGGTTGTTGACCCCCCTAGTAAACGCTGACTGCTGGTGGGTTGTTGACCCCCCTAGTAAACGCTGACTGCTGGTGGGTTGTTGACCCCCCTAGTAAACGCTGACTGCTGGTGGGTTGTTGACCCCCCTAGTAAACGCTGACTGCTGGTGGGTTGACCCCCTAGTAAACGCTGACTGCTGGTGGGTTGTTGACCCCCCTAGTAAACGCTGACTGCTGGTGGGTTGACCCCCCTAGTAAACGCTAACTGCTGGTGGGTTGACCCCCTAGTAAACGCTGACTGCTGGTGGGTTGACCCCCTAGTAAACGCTGACTGCTGGTGGGTTGTTGACCCCCCTAGTAAACGCTGACTGCTGGTGGGTTGTTGACCCCCCTAGTAAACGCTGACTGCTGGTGGGTTGACCCCCCTAGTAAACGCTGACTGCTGGTGGGTTGTTGACCCCCTAGTAAACGCTGACTGCTGGTGGGTTGACCCCCCTAGTAAACGCTAACTGCTGGTGGGTTGACCCCCCTAGTAAACGCTGACTGCTGGTGGGTTGACCACCCCCTAGTAAACGCTGACTGCTGGTGGGTTGTTGACCCCCCTAGTAAACGCTGACTGCTGGTGGGTTGTTGACCCCCCCTAGTAAACGCTGACTGCTGGTGGGTTGACCCCCCTAGTAAACGCTGACTGCTGGTGGGTTGACCCCCCTAGTAAACGCTGACTGCTGGTGGGTTGACCCCCTAGTAAACGCTGACTGCTGGTGGGTTGACCCCCCTAGTAAACGCTGACTGCTGGTGGGTTGACCCCCCCCTAGTAAACGCTAAATGCTGGTGGGTTGTTGACCCCCTAGTAAACGCTAACTGCTGGTGGGTTGTTGACCCCCCTAGTAAACGCTAACTGCTGGTGGGTTGTTGACCCCCTAGTAAACGCTAACTGCTGGTGGGTTGTTGACCCCCCTAGTAAACGCTGACTGCTGGTGGGTTGTTGACCCCCTAGTAAACGCTGACTGCTGGTGGGTTGTTGACCCCCTAGTAAACGCTGACTGCTGGTGGGTTGTTGACCCCCCTAGTAAACGCTGACTGCTGGTGGGTTGTTGACCCCCCTAGTAAACGCTGACTGCTGGTGGGTTGTTGACCCCCCTAGTAAACGCTGACTGCTGGTGGGTTGTTGACCCCCCTAGTAAACGCTGACTGCTGGTGGGTTGACCCCCCTAGTAAACGCTGACTGCTGGTGGGTTGTTGACCCCCCTAGTAAACGCTGACTGCTGGTGGGTTGTTGACCCCCCTAGTAAACGCTGACTGCTGGTGGGTTGACCCCCTAGTAAACGCTAACTGCTGGTGGGTTGACCCCCCTAGTAAACGCTGACTGCTGGTGGGTTGACCCCCTAGTAAACGCTGACTG
>NW_024609380.1:45000-60000 GCF_018296145.1 Oncorhynchus tshawytscha | reverse complement strand
GTCTCTCTTTATGTAGTGTTGTGGTCTCTCTTTATGTAGTGTTGTGGTCTCTCTTTATGTAGTGTTGTGGCCTCTTTATGTAGTGTTGTGGCCTCTTTATGTAGTGTTGTGGTCTCTCTTTATGTAGTGTTGTGGTCTCTCTTTATGTAGTGTTGTGGTCTCTTTATGTAGTGTTGTGGTCTCTCTTTATGTAGTGTTGTGGTCTCTCTTTATGTAGTGTTGTGGTCTCTTTATGTAGTGTTGTGGTCTCTCTTTATGTAGTGTTGTGGTCTCTTTATGTAGTGTTGTGGTCTCTTTTATGTAGTGTTGTGGTCTCTCTTTATGTAGTGTTGTGGCCTCTTTATGTAGTGTTGTGGTCTCTTTATGTAGTGTTGTGGTCTCTCTTTATGTAGTGTTGTGGTCTCTATTTATGTAGTGTTGTGGTCTCTTTTATGTAGTGTTGTGGTCTCTCTTTATGTAGTGTTGTGGTCTCTCTTTATGTAGTGTTGTGGCCTCTTTATGTAGTGTTGTGGCCTCTTTATGTAGTGTTGTGGTCTCTCTTTATGTAGTGTTGTGGTCTCTCTTTATGTAGTGTTGTGGTCTCTTTATGTAGTGTTGTGGTCTCTCTTTATGTAGTGTTGTGGTCTCTCTTTATGTAGTGTTGTGGTCTCTCTTTATGTAGTGTTGTGGTCTCTTGTCGTGATGTTTTATCCTATATTTGTATTTTTAATCCCAACCCTGTCCCCGCAGGACGCCTTCTGCCTTTTGGTAGGCCGTCATTATAAATATTTTATTTTATCTGGCTTGCCTAATTAAATAAAGGTTAAATAAAATAAAATACATAAATAAATAGCACTGGTTCCAATCCAAGTTCCAATGCCGTTTAGCAAACTCCAGGCGGTGCTGTTGTGTTCCACCCCAGGTGGTGCTGTTGTGTTCCACCCCAGGCGGTGATGTTGTGTTCCACCCCAGGCGGTGCTGTTGTGTTCCACCCCAGGCGGTGATGTTGTGTTCCACCCCAGGCGGTGATGTTGTGTTCCACCCCAGGCGGTGATGTTGTGTTCCACCCCAGGCTTTGCAGTTGTGTTCCACTCCAGGCGGTGCTGTTGTGTTCCACACCAGGCGGTGCTGTTGTGTTCCACACCAGGCGGTGCTGTTGTGTTTGGCGGTGCTTTGTTTTCCACTCCAGGCTTGCTGTTTGTTCCACCCCAGGCGTTCTGTCTGTTCCACCCCAGGCTGCTGTCGTGTTCCACTCAAACCTGCTGTCAGGACTCCCAGCCCCAGGCGGTGCTGTTGTGTTCCACTCCCAGGCGGTGCAAACCTCTGTTCCTCCCAGCGGTGCTGTTGTGTCTCCTCAAGACTCCCAGTGTTCCAAACTTCAGGCGGTGACTGTTGTGTTCCATTCCAAACCTGCTGTTGTGTTTGGTTTTGCTTTGTCTGTTTCTTATCTTACTTTTTGATAGAATTGTTCATCTATTACAACAGTGGTAACCCTCTCTTCAGGACTCCCAGCTGTTCCAAACCTCTCCTCAGGACTCCCAGCCATTCCAAACCTCTCTTCAGGACTCCCAGCCATTCCAAACCTCTCCTCAAGACTCCCAGCCATTCCAAACCTCTCCCCAGAAACCCCAGCCATTCCAAACCTCTCCTCAGGACTCCCAGCTGTTCTCAAACCTCTCCTCAGGACTCCCAGCCATTCCAAACCTCTCCTCAGGACTCCCAGCCATTCCAAACCTCTCCGCAGGACTCCCAGCCATTCCAAACCTCTCCTCAGGACTCCCAGCCATTCCAAACCTCTCCTCAGGACTCCCAGCCATTCCAAACCTCTCCTCAGGACTCCCAGCCATTCCAAACCTCTCCTCAGGACTCCCAGCCATTCCAAACCTCTCCTCAGGACTCCCAGCTGTTCCAAACCTCTCCTTGGGACTGCCACAGCCATTTCAAACCTCTCCTCAGGAACCCCCAGCCGTTCCATGTGTTTGATCTATTCTAGAACTAGCACCTGATTTAACTAATCATCAAGTCCTTGACTAGGTGAATCGTGTGAGATAGTTCAGGGGCTTTAACAACACGCCGAAACATCTGGGAGTCCCTGAGGAGAGGTTTATCTACAATAATATATCTATGGTACTGATGGAGTCCCTGAGGAGAGGTTTATCTATAATAATATATCTATGGTACTGATGGAGTACCTGAGGAGAGGTTTATCTATAATAATATATATATGGTACTGATGGAGTCCCTGAGGAGAGGTTTATCTATAATAATATATCTATGGTACTGATGGAGTCCCTGAGGAGAGGTTTATCTATAATAATATATATATGGTACTGATGGAGTCCCTGAGGAGAGGTTTATCTATAATAATATATCTATGGTACTGATGGAGTCCCTGAGGAGAGGGTTATCTATAATAATATATCTATGGTACTGATGGGTCCCTGAGGAGAGGTTTATCTATAATAATATATCTATGGTACTGATGGAGTCCCTGAGGAGAGGTTTATCTATAATAATATATCTATGGTACTGATGGAGTCCCTGAGGAGAGGTTTATCTATAATAATATATCTATGGTACTGATGGAGTCCCTGAGGAGAGGTTTATCTATAATAATATATCTATGGTACTGATGGAGTCCCTGAGGAGAGGTTTATCTATAATAATATATCTATGGTACTGATGGAGTCCCTGAGGAGAGGTTTATCTATAATAATATATCTATGGTACTGATGGAGTCCCTGAGGCGAGGTTTATCTATAATAATATATCTATGGTACTGATGGTGTCCCTGAGGCGAGGTTTATCTATAATAATATATATATGGTACTGATGGAGTCCCTGAGGAGAGGTTTATCTATAATAATATATCTATGGTAGTGATGGGGTCCCTGAGGAGAGGTGTATCTATAATAATATATCTATGGTACTGATGGAGTCCCTGAGGAGAGGTTTATCTATAATAATATATCTATGGTACTGATGGAGTCCCTGAGGAGAGGTTATCTATAATAATATATCTATGGTACTGATGGGGACCCTGAGGAGAGGTTTATCTATAATAATATATCTATGGTACTGATGGAGTCCCTGAGGAGAGGTTTATCTATAATAATATATCTATGGTACTGATGGAGTCCCTGAGGAGAGGTTTATCTATAATAATATATCTATGGTACTGATGGGGTCCCTGAGGCGAGGTTTATCTATAATAATATATCTATGGTAGTGACTGATGGAGTCCCCGAGGAGAGGTTTATCTATAATAATATATCTATGGTACTGATGGAGTCCCTGAGGAGAGGTTTATCTATAATAATATATCTATGGTACTGATGGAGTCCCTGAGGAGAGGTTTATCTATAATAATATATCTATGGTACTGATGGAGTCCCTGAGGAGAGGGTTATCTATAATAATATATCTATGGTACTGATGGGGACACCGAGGAGAGGTTTATCTATAATAATATATCTATGGTACTGATGGAGTCCCTGAGGAGAGGTTTATCTATAATAATATATCTATGGTACTGATGAGTCCCTGAGGAGAGGTTTATCTATAATAATATATCTATGGTACTGATGGGGGTCCCTGAGGCGAGGTTTATCTATAATAATATATCTATGGTACTGATGGAGTCCCCGAGGAGAGGTTTATCTATAATAATATATCTATGGTACTGATGGAGTCCCTGAGGAGAGGTTTATCTATAATAATATATCTATGGTACTGATGGGGACCCTGAGGAGAGGTGTATCTATAATAATATATCTATGGTACTGATGGAGTCCCTGAGGAGAGGTGTATCTATAATAATATATCTATGGTACTGATGGGGTCCCTGAGGAGAGGATTATCTATAATAATATATCTATGGTACTGATGGAGTCCCCGAGGAGAGGTTTATCTATAATAATATATCTATGGTACTGATGGAGTCCCTGAGGAGAGGTGTATCTATAATAATATATCTATGGTACTGATGGAGTCCCTTAGGAGAGGTTTATCTATAATAATATATCTATGGTACTGATGGAGTCCCTGAGGAGAGGTTTATCTATAATAATATATCTATGGTACTGATGGAGTCCCTTAGGAGAGGTTTATCTATAATAATATATCTATGGTACTGATGGAGTCCCTGAGGAGGGGTTTATCTATAATAATATATCTATGGTACTGATGGAGTCCCTGAGGAGAGGTTTATCTATAATAATATATCTATGGTACTGATGGAGTCCCCGAGGAGAGGTTTATCTACAATAATATATCTATGGTACTGATGGAGTCCCCGAGGAGAGGTTTATCTATAATAACATATCTATGGTACTGATGGAGTCCCCGAGGAGAGGTTTATCTATAATAATATATCTATGGTACTGATGGAGTCCCTGAGGAGAGGTTTATCTATAATAATATATCTATGGTACTGATGGGGGTCCCTGAGGCGAGGTTTATCTATAATAATATATCTATGGTACTGATGGAGTCCCCGAGGAGAGGTTTATCTATAATAATATATCTATGGTACTGATGGAGTCCCTGAGGAGAGGTTTATCTATAATAATATATCTATGGTACTGATGGGGACCCTGAGGAGAGGTGTATCTATAATAATATATCTATGGTACTGATGGAGTCCCTGAGGAGAGGTGTATCTATAATAATATATCTATGGTACTGATGGGGTCCCTGAGGAGAGGATTATCTATAATAATATATCTATGGTACTGATGGAGTCCCCGAGGAGAGGTTTATCTATAATAATATATCTATGGTACTGATGGAGTCCCTGAGGAGAGGTGTATCTATAATAATATATCTATGGTACTGATGGAGTCCCTTAGGAGAGGTTTATCTATAATAATATATCTATGGTACTGATGGAGTCCCTGAGGAGAGGTTTATCTATAATAATATATCTATGGTACTGATGGAGTCCCTTAGGAGAGGTTTATCTATAATAATATATCTATGGTACTGATGGAGTCCCTGAGGAGGGGTTTATCTATAATAATATATCTATGGTACTGATGGAGTCCCTGAGGAGAGGTTTATCTATAATAATATATCTATGGTACTGATGGAGTCCCCGAGGAGAGGTTTATCTATAATAATATATCTATGGTACTGATGGAGTCCCCGAGGAGAGGTTTATCTATAATAATATATCTATGGTACTGATGGAGTCCCCGAGGAGAGGTTTATCTATAATAATATATCTATGGTACTGATGGAGTCCCCGAGAGGAGAGGTTTATCTATAATAATATATCTATGGTACTGATGGAGTCCCCGAGGAGAGGGTTATCTATAATAATATATCTATGGTACTGATGGAGTCCCTGAGGAGAGGTTTATCTATAATAATATATCTATGGTACTGATGGGGTCCCTGAGGCGAGGTTTATCTATAATAATATATCTATGGTACTGATGGAGTCCCCGAGGAGAGGTTTATCTATAATAATATATCTATGGTACTGATGGAGTCCCTGAGGAGAGGTTTATCTATAATAATATATCTATGGTACTGATGGGGACCCTGAGGAGAGGTGTATCTATAATAATATATCTATGGTACTGATGGAGTCCCTGAGGAGAGGTGTATCTTTAATAATATATCTATGGTACTGATGGGGTCCCTGAGGAGAGGATTATCTATAATAATATATCTATGGTACTGATGGAGTCCCCGAGGAGAGGTTTATCTATAATAATATATCTATGGTACTGATGGAGTCCCTGAGGAGAGGTGTATCTATAATAATATATCTATGGTACTGATGGAGTCCCTTAGGAGAGGTTTATCTATAATAATATATCTATGGTACTGATGGAGTCCCTGAGGAGAGGTTTATCTATAATAATATATCTATGGTACTGATGGAGTCCCTTAGGAGAGGTTTATCTATAATAATATATCTATGGTACTGATGGAGTCCCTGAGGAGAGGTTTATCTATAATAATATATCTATGGTACTGATGGAGTCCCTGAGGAGAGGTTTATTTATAATAATATATCTATGGTACTGATGGAGTCCCCGAGGAGAGGTTTATCTATAATAATATATCTATGGTACTGATGGAGTCCCCGAGGAGAGGTTTATCTATAATAATATATCTATGGTACTGATGGAGTCCCCGAGGAGAGGTTTATCTATAATAATATATCTATGGTACTGATGGAGTCCCTGAGGAGAGGTTTATCTATAATAATATATCTATGGTACTGATGGGGTCCCTGAGGAGAGATTTATCTATAATAATACATCTATGGTACTGATGGAGTCCCTGAGGAGAGGTTTATCTATAATAATATATCTATGGTACTGATGGAGTCCCTGAGGAGAGGTTTATCTATAATAATATATCTATGGTACTGATGGGGTCCCTGAGGAGAGATTTATCTATAATAATATATCTATGGTACTGATGGAGTCCCTGAGGAGAGGTTTGAGAAGCACTGTATTACAATAACTATTTCTATCCTCTCTTATATGTCCTACACAAATGTTTTTGTCAATGGACACATCCAATCAATGGACACATCCAATCAATGGACACATCCAATCAATGGACAATTTCAAATAAATATCTGCTGTTTTCGGAAGAAATGTCCATCTTTGATTGTTTAAAGTTGGCTGCTACCATAAGACCCTCCCCCTCACCTGTATCTGTCTATGAAGCTGCCGTTGATGTAGTCTGACCCCCTCTCCTCACCTGTATCCGTCTATGAAGCTGCCGTTGATGTAGTCTGACCCCTCCCTCCTCACCTGTATCCGTCTATGAAGCTGCAGTTGATGTAGTCTGACCCCCTCCCTCCTCACCTGTATCTGTCTATGATGCTGCCGTTGATGTAGTCTGACCCCCTCCCTCCTCACCTGTATCTGTCTATGATGCTGCTGTTGATGTAGTCTGACCCCCTCCCCCCTCACCTGTATCTGTCTATGATGCTGCTGTTGATGTAGTCTGACCCCCTCCCTCCTCACCTGTATCCGTCTATGAAGCTGGCGTTGATGTAGTCTGACCCCCTCCCTCCTCACCTGTATCCGTCTATGAAGCTGGCGTTGATGTAGTCTGACCCCTCCCTCCTCACCTGTATCCGTCTATGAAGCTGGCGTTGATGTAGTCTGACCCCTCCACTCCTCTGATTGGCTGCAGACAGACCCTGGTGGACTCATAGGGCATGATGCTTCACCAGACGGTTCTTGAACTTGTTACACGGCAGGTTGGCACTCACAAACCTGGAGGTGTGGGCCTTCGCACTGGCCAACCGCTATGGAGAGGGAGGGAGATGACATAGGGTGTTATAATGTGACATAGCATTACATATTGTATCACGAGATATGACATGCGAGGAGAAGGGAAGTGTGGGCCTTCGCACTGGTCAAACGCTATGAAGGGGAGGGTGGTGACATAGGGTGTTATAATGTGACATAGCTACACATCATGTAATAATGTGACATAGGGTGTTATAATGTGACATAGCTACACATCATGTAATAATGTGACATAGGGTGTTATAATGTGACATAGCTACACATCCTGTAATTATGTGACATAGGGTGTTATAATGTGACATAGGGTGTTATAATGTGACATAGGGTGTTATAATGTGACATAGCTACACATCCTGTAATAATGTGACATAGGGTGTTATAATGTGACATAGCTACACATCCTGTAATTATGTGACATAGGGTGTTATAATGTGACATAGGGTGTTATAATGTGACATAGCTACACATCCTGTAATTATGTGACATAGGGTGTTATAATGTGACATAGGGTGTTATAATGTGACATAGCTACACATCCTGTAATTATGTGACATAGGGTGTTATAATGTGACATAGGGTGTTATAATGTGACATAGCTACACATCCTGTAATTATGTGACATAGGGTGTTATAATGTGACATAGGGTGTTATAATGTGACATAGGGTGTTATAATGTGACATAGGGTGTTATAATGTGACATAGAATGACACAGCAGAACAGAACAGTGCACGACTTAATATTTAAGCTTGACCCCTAGCATTGGCTAGATGCTGTGGGACGCGATATGTCATGACATAGTGTGTTATAACAAGATAAGATATGGCTTAACAATTCATAAGAAAATATCACATGACAATATCACATGACATGATCACATATCACATGACATGATCACATATCACATGACAATATCACATGACATGATCACATATCACATGACAATGAATTATAGAACAGAGTATGACTGCTATGCAGTTCAGTTTGCACAGAGTCTAACAAATAGGAGGAGAGAGGGGAGAAGAGAGGGGGAGGAGGAGGAAGAGAGGGGGGGGAGGAGGAAGGGGGGAAGGGGGGAGAGAAGAGAGGGGGAGGAGGAGGAAGAGAGGGGAGGAGGAGGAGGAGAGGGGGAGAGGAGGAGGAGGAGGAAGAGAGGGGGAGGAGGAGGAAGGGGGAAAAGAGAAGAGAGGGGGAGGAGGAGGAAGGGGGAAGGGGGAGAAGAGAGGGGGAGGGTGGAGGAGGAGGAAGAGAGGGGGAGGAGGAGGAAGGGGGAAGGGGGAGAAGAGAGGGGGAGGGTGGAGGAGGAGGAAGAGAGGGGGAGGGAGGAGGGGGAGGAGGAGGAAGAGAGGGGGGGAGGAGGAGGAAGGGGGAAGGGGGAGAGAAGAGAGGGGGAGGAGGAGGAAGGGGGAAGGGGGGAGAAGAGAGGGGGAGGGTGGAGGAGGAGGAAGAGAGGGGGGGTGGAGGAGGAGGAAGGGGGAAGGGGGGGGGAAGAGAGAGGGGAGGAGGAGGAAGGGGGAAGGGGGAGAAGAGGGGGAGGAGGAGGAAGAGAGGGGGAGGAGGAGGAAGGGGGGAAGGGGGGAGAAGAGAGGGGGAGGGTGGAGGAGGAGGAAGAGAGGGGGAGGGAGGGGGAGGAGGAGGAAGGGGGGGGGTGGAGAGAAGAGAGGAGAAGAGAAGTGGGAGAGAAAACCAAAGGCCCCCTGGCTGTCTCGACACACACATGTGAACCAGAGTTTATCCTGCGTCAGCGAAACCACACACACACACACACACACACACACACACACACACACACACACACACACACACACACACACACACACACACACACACACACAACACACACAGTCTGACCGTTGCTTGACTCGGGTGAGAAAGAACAACAGCTCATTAGAGAGGGACAGAGAGGAAACTACAGGAAGTCGATGGAACACTGAGCTCTCAGCAGGGCCGGCGGTCAGAAGGGAATCAGTTGGACGGGCATTTCATTTCCACAAGAGGAAAAGGAACCTCCTATATCCTACACGTTTCTTCATTTTTTAGGGTTTTGTAGAGTATAGTACATGTCATTTAATTGGAGAAATAGATGATCTTTTAATGTGGCACGAACACAACAAGTCATGATGTTTCCATCTGACCGAGAAAAGAGGACGACATCTCACGCCGTTAACATGTTATACCCTTCTTGACCACACAGCATCAGATACATGGTCTACACATACTGAGACAGAGGGGGCGCTGTTTCACTGTCCACACAGCATCAGATACATGGTCTACACATACTGAGACAGAGGGGGCGCTGTTTCACTGTCCACACAGCATCAGATACATGGTCTACACATACTGAGACAGAGGGGGCGCTGTTTCACTGTCCACACAGCATCAGATACATGGTCTACACATACTGAGACAGAGGGGGCGCTGTTTCACTGTCCAGACAGCATCAGATACATGGTCTACACATACTGAGACAGAGGGGGCGCTGTTTCACTGTCCACACAGCATCAGATACATGGTCTACACATACTGAGACAGAGGGGGCGCTGTCTTCACTGTCCACACAGCATCAGATACATGGTCTACACATACTGAGACAGAGGGGGCGCTGTTTCACTGTCCACACAGCATCAGGTACATGGTCTACACATACTGAGACAGAGGGGGCGCTGTTTCACTGTCCACACAGCATCAGATACATGGTCTACACATACTGAGACAGAGGGGGCGCTGTTTCACTGTCCAGACAGCATCAGATACATGGTCTACACATACTGAGACAGAGGGGGCGCTGTTTCACTGTCCAGATAGCATCAGGTACATGGTCTACACATACTGAGACAGAGGGGGCGCTGTTTCACTGTCCAGATAGCATCAGATACATGGTCTACACATACTGAGACAGAGGGGGCGCTGTTTCACTGTCCAGATAGCATCAGATACATGGTCTACACATACTGAGACAGAGGGGGCGCTGTTTCACTGTCCACACAGCATCAGATACATGGTCTACACATACTGAGACAGAGGGGCGCTGTTTCACTGTCCACACAGCATCAGATACATGGTCTACACATACTGAGACAGAGGGGGCGCTGTTTCACTGTCCACACAGCATCAGATACATGGTCTACACATACTGAGACAGAGGGGCGCTGTTTCACTGTCCAGACAGCATCAGATACATGGTCTACACATACTGAGACAGAGGGGGCGCTGTTTCACTGTCCAGATAGCATCAGATACATGGTCTACACATACTGAGACAGAGGGGGCGCTGTTTCACTGTCCACACAGCATCAGATACATGGTCTACACATACTGAGACAGTGAGATGCTGTTTCACTGTCCAGACAGCATCAGATACATGGTCTACACATACTGAGACAGAGGGGGCGCTGTTTCACTGTCCAGACAGCATCAGATACATGGTCTACACATACTGAGACATCAGATACATGGTCTACACATACTGAGACAGTGAGATGCTGTTTCACTGTCCAGACAGCATCAGATACATGGTCTACACATACTGAGACAGAGAGGTGCTGTTTCACTGTCCAGACAGCATCAGATACATGGTCTACACATACTGAGACAGAGAGGTGCTGTTTTGCTCGGACATTTTATCTGAAATTGATGACTCTTGCTGTCGCCGCACGTCTCGGTCAAAATAAATGATCAATATTTAAATATTTGATTTGAACCCGGGCACCGAGGTACGCAGGCCCTGGATCTCACAGACACAACATTATTTCCCCCCTAGAACAGCACCACAGAACCCTAGAACCTTAAGAACGCACCTTGAACTCCAGTTCCGTGCCCGTGACGTTCTCCGTCGGTTCTATCTGGGTCAGTCTCTGGATGTAGGCGTGAAGGTTCCGCGCCGGAACCTCGGTGTTGTTAGCAGGCGACAGCTTCCAGCAGCAGCGTCATGGATAAAGGCGTACTGATCCTCCGTCTGCACCATGTAGTTCCGCTGGGACCTAAAAGTTGAATGTTTCAGTCAGGGTTCATTTACTGGTAACACTGGTAATCACAGAGTCTTGGTTTCAGTTAGCATTTACTGGTAACACTGGTAATCAGAGTCCTGGTTTCAGTTAGCATTTACTGGTAACACTGGTAATCACAGAGTCCTGGTTTCAGTTAGCATTTACTGGTAACACTGGTAATCAGAGTCCTGGTTTCAGTTAGCATTTACTGGTAACACTGGTAATCACAGAGTCCTGGTTTCAGTTAGCATTTACTGGTAACGCTGGTAATCACAGAGTCCTGGTTTCAGTTAGCATTTACTGGTAACACTGGTAATCACAGAGTCCTGGTTTCAGTTAGCATTTACTGGTAACACTGGTAATCACAGCGTCCTGGTTTCAGTTAGCATTTACTGGTAACACTGGTAATCACAGAGTCCTGGTTTCTGTTAGCATTTACTGGTAACACTGGTAATCACAGAGTCCTGGTTTCAGTTAGCATTTACTGGTAACACTGGTAATCACAGAGTCCTGGTTTCAGTTAGCATTTACTGGTAATCACAGAGTCCTGGTTTCAGTTAGCATTTACTGGTAACACTGGTAATCACAGAGTCCTGGTTTCAGTTAGCATTTACTGGTAACACTGGTAATCACAGAGTCCTGGTTTCAGTTAGCATTTACTGGTAACACTGGTAATCACAGAGTCCTGGTTTCAGTTAGCATTTACTGGTAACACTGGTAATCACAGAGTCCTGGTTTCAGTTAGCATTTACTGGTAACACTGGTAATCACAGAGTCCTGGTTTCAGTTAGCATTTAGTTAGCATTTACTGAAAAGAGTCTGAAAAATATTATTAAAAAAAAGATTATAATATAATTAATATAATGTCTGCTCCTACGTGGTCCCCTACAGTGGCAGTTGGTTCAACGTTCTGAAAATTAACGCTTGTTGGATGATAGATCCCCCCGCCCAGCCCCGCCCAGCCCAAACAAAGTGATTCAACATCCCATTTACCTCATGAGGGTCACGTGACCGTAGATGTCAACTGTCTTCTCGTGTTTGATTCGCTCCACCATGGCGTCAATCACGATGAAACAACCAGTCCGGCCCACTCCAGCACTGAGAAAAGGAACAAGAGACATGTTGGATAATCATTCTAGAAGTTAATCTATGTATTTTAATCTTTATTTAACTAGGCAAGTCAGTTAAGAACAAATTCTTATTTTCAATGACGGCCTAGGAAAAGTGGGTTAACTGCCTTGTTTAGGAGCAGAAAGACAGATTTGTACCATGTCAGCTCGGGGATTCGAACTTGCAACCTTTCGTTAACTAGTCCAACGCTCTAACCACTAGGCTACGCTGCCGCCCCTACACTCTAACCACTACGCTACCCTGCCGCCTCTACACTCTAACCACTAGGCTACCCTGCCGATGTATCACAGTATCATCTGTAGGATGACATATTCAAACAAGCTCCATTCCAGAGAAGGTAACACACACACACACACACACACACACACACACACACACACACACACACACACACACACACACACACACACACGCATGGACATACACACACACACACACACACACACACACACACACACACACACACACACACACACACACACACACACACACACACACACACACACACACACACACACACACACTTCAAAGGAAGACCCAGCCGTGACCTGCCCAACCATGCCTCTTTTCTAGACAAACTCAACTCATTTTATGCTTCGTCAACAACAACACCGTACCGTGCGTGAGGGCCTGTCATGCCAAATAGTGTCCCGCTCTACTCACAATGGGATTCCATAAACTATTAGTGTCCTATCAACATCACTATCAACATCCCTATCAACAGAAGTTAGAACTCATAGAATCCTATTGTGACGTAGAACACCCCCTCCTTGCCCAGTCTGTCCAGAAGACTGGGTGATCTCTCTCTCCGTCCGGACGTGAGCAAGGTCTTAAATCAGGTCAACGCTCACAAGACTGGACTGTATTCCAGGGAGCTTTCTCAGCATGTGCAGATCAGCCTCTCCTTGTCCCAGTCTGTCAGCATGTGCAGATCAACCTCTCCTTGTCCCAGTCTGTCCCAGTCAGCATGTGCAGATCAACCTCTCCTTGTCCCAGTCTGTCAGATGCAGATGTCCCAGTCTGTCAGAGATCAGATCAACCTCTCCTTGTCCCAGTCTGTCAGAGCATGTGCAGATCAACCTCTCCTTGTCCCAGTCTGTCAGAGCATGTGCAGATCAGCCTCTCCTTGTCCCAGTCTGTCAGAGCATGTGCAGATCAGCCTCTCCTTGTCCCAGTCTGTAATGTGCAGATCAACTACATCTGTTTAAAAGATAACCAGGATCATTCCTGTTCCTAATACCTCCAAGGCTTCATGCCAGAGTGACCCCCACCCTGTAGCCCTCACATCTGTAAATCAGGAAGTGCTTTGAGAGGCTGGTTATGGCACACGTCATCTCCAGAAACACTAGAAACCCTATACCCACTCCAATTTGCATACCGCCCCAGCAGATCCACAGATGACACAATCTCAATAGCTCTCCACACTGCCCTCAGCCACCTGGACAAGAGGACCACCTACAGTATGTGAGACTGCTGTTCTGTAGCTGAGTGTCCACTTTCCTAACCCAAACCCCTGACCTTAAGCCCACCTACAGTATGTGAGACTGCTGTTCTGTAGCTGAGTGTCCCCTTTCCTAACCCAAACCCCTGACCTTAAGCCCACCTACAGTATGTGAGACTGCTGTTCTGTAGCTGAGTGTCCCCTTTCCTAACCCAAACCCCTGACCTTAAGCCCACCTACAGTACGTGAGACTGCTGTTAATTTGTGATATTTGATTCTGAGTTTGGACATAAACTTTATTTGTGTGAACTATTTCTAAGATGGATATTTAAAGTTGTTCTGAACTCGCTCGGCTGATGCTGGCACATGCTCAGATCAAATACACCTCTGGAACGCCGATTTAAGATGTTTACCTGTCCTAGTCATTTAAAAACCAGGCCTATACTTACTGTGATTATGACCTTGTTTACGATGATGTAAGATGTTTACATGTCCTAGTCATTTAAAAACCAGGCCTATACTTACTGTGATTATGACCTTGTTTACGATGATGTAAGATGTTTACATGTCCTAGTCATTTAAAAACCAGGCCTATACTTACTGTGATTATGACCTTGTTTACACGTCCTAGTCATTTAAAACCAGGCCTATACTTACTGTGATTATGACCTTGTTTACGATGATGTAAGATGTTTACCTGTCCTATGTTAATAACCAGGCCTAGTCATTTAAAAGATGTTTACCAGTCATTTAAAACCAGGCCTATACTTACTGTGATTATGACCTTGTTTACGATGATGTAAAGATGTTTACATGTTCTATTGCATAATCAACCTACTGCCATTATCAGTTTAATATTAGTGTGTATGTAAACAAACACATTACAGACAGACACTCCAGGCTGGTCCAACACACACACTTTCCCTCCTCTCCTATAAACCTGGCTCACGGGAGAGGGAGAAAGAGGGAGAAAGAGAAAGAGAGAGAGATTTTTTGACTATGCTCTTTCACTATGTACAGACTCAGTGAGCATAGCCTTGCTATTGAGAAAGGCCGCCGTAGACAGACATGGCTCTCAAGAGAAGACAGGCTATGTGCTCACTGCCCACAAAATGAGGTGGAAACTGAGCTGCACTTCCTAACCTCCTGCCCAATGTATGACCATATTAGAGAGACAT
>NW_024609380.1:22500-40000 GCF_018296145.1 Oncorhynchus tshawytscha | reverse complement strand
ATCACTATACCAGAGTCATGTACTCTACATCACTATACCAGAGTCATGTACTCTACTGCTCTACATCACTATACCAGAGTCATGTACTCTACATCACTATACCAGAGTCATGTACTCTACTGTTCTACATCACTATACCAGAGTCATGTACTCTACATCACTATACCAGAGTCATGTACTCTACTGTTCTACATCACTATACCAGAGTCATGTACTCTACTGTTCTACATCACTATACCAGAGTCATGTAACCAGAGTCATGTACTCTACATCACTGTACCAGAGTCATGTACTCTACTGTTCTACATCACTATACCAGAGTCATGTACTCTACTGTTCTACATCACTATACCAGAGTCATGTACTCTACTGTTCTACATCACTATACCAGAGTCATGTACTCTACTGTTCTACATCACTATACCAGAGTCATGTACTCTACTGTTCTACATCACTGTACCAGAGTCATGTACTCTACTGTTCTACATCACTATACCAGAGTCATGTACTCTACTGTTCTACATCACTATACCAGAGTCATGTACTCTACTGTTCTACATCACTATACCAGAGTCATGTACTCTACTGTTCTACATCACTATACCAGAGTCATGTACTCTACATCACTATACCAGAGTCATGTACTCTACTGTTCTACATCACTATACCAGAGTCATGTACTCTACTGTTCTACATTACTATACCAGAGTCATGTACTCTACTGTTCTACATCACTATACCAGAGTCATGTACTCTACTGTTCTACATCACTATACCAGAGTCATGTACTCTACTGTTCTACATCACTATACCAGAGTCATGTACTCTACTGTTCTACATTACTATACCAGAGTCATGTACTCTACATCACTATACCAGAGTCATGTACTCTACATCACTGTACCAGAGTCATGTACTCTACTGCTCTACATCACTATACCAGAGTCATGTACTCTACATCACTGTACCAGAGTCATGTACTCTACTGTTCTACATCACTATACCAGAGCCATGTACTCTACTGTTCTACATCACTATACCAGAGCCATGTACTCTACTGTTCTGCATCACTATACCAGAGTCATGTACTCTACTGTTCTACATCACTATACCAGAGTCATGTACTCTACATCACTGTACCAGAGCCATGTACTCTACTGTTCTACATCACTATACCAGAGTCATGTACTCTACATCACTGTACCAGAGTCATGTACTCTACTGTTCTACATCACTATACCAGAGTCATGTACTCTACATCACTGTACCAGAGCCATGTACTCTACTGTTCTACATCACTATACCAGAGTCATGTCCTCTACTGTTCTACATCACTATACCAGAGTCATGTACTCTACTGTTCTACATCACTATACCAGAGTCATGTACTCTACTGTTCTACATCACTATACCAGAGTCATGTACTCTACTGTTCTACATCACTATACCAGAGTCATGTCCTCTACTGTTCTACATCACTATACCAGAGTCATGTACTCTACTGTTCTACATCACTGTACCAGAGTCATGTACTCTACTGTTCTACATCACTATACCAGAGTCATGTACTCTACTGTTCTACATCACTATACCAGAGTCATGTACTCTACTTCACTATACCAGAGTCATGTACTCTACTGTTCTACATCACTATACCAGAGCCATGTACTCTACTGTTCTACATCACTATACCAGAGTCATGTACTCTACTGTTCTACATCACTGTACCAGAGTCATGTACTCTACTGCTCTACATCACTATACCAGAGTCATGTACTCTACATCACTGTACCAGAGTCATGTACTCTACTGTTCTACATCACTATACCAGAGTCATGTACTCTACTGTTCTACATCACTATACCAGAGTCATGTACTCTACTGTTCTACATCACTATACCAGAGTCATGTACTCTACTGCTCTACATCACTATACCAGAGTCATGTACTCTACTGTTCTACATCACTATACCAGAGTCATGTACTCTACTGTTCTACATCACTATACCAGAGTCATGTCCTCTACTGTTCTACATCACTATACCAGAGTCATGTACTCTACTGTTCTACATCACTGTACCAGAGTCATGTACTCTACTGTTCTACATCACTATACCAGAGTCATGTACTCTACTGTTCTACATCACTGTACCAGAGTCATGTACTCTACTGTTCTACATCACTATACCAGAGTCATGTACTCTACATCACTGTACCAGAGTCATGTACTCTACTGTTCTACATCACTATACCAGAGTCATGTACTCTACTGTTCTACATCACTATACCAGAGTCATGTACTCTACTGTTCTACATCACTATACCAGAGTCATGTACTCTACTGTTCTACATCACTATACCAGAGTCATGTACTCTACTGTTCTACATCACTATACCAGAGTCATGTACTCTACTGTTCTACATCACTATACCAGAGTCATGTACTCTACTGTTCTACATCACTATACCAGAGTCATGTACTCTACTGTTCTACATCACTATACCAGAGTCATGTACTCTACTGTTCTACATCACTATACCAGAGTCATGTACTCTACTGTTCTACATCACTATACCAGAGTCATGTACTCTACTGTTCTACATCACTATACCAGAGCCATGTTAATGCTGTGCTTTATTATAAAGGGGTTTTTCTGCTCGGCGTTCCAGGTAAATCAGAGCCACTCTACTCTCTGTTTCCGGCACCTTCCAATATACCAATGAATCACTGTACAAAACAGAATCGTCTTCAACTGATCCATATTTCTGACTAAGCCTCCAGTGTTGACCTATAGGTGAACCAAGGTCAAACAGACTGTAACAGATCAATGGGAAGAAACCATACCCAGACGTGCTTGAAGATTCCCGAAAAATCTTCCTCGTCCACAGGAAACTTCAAGTAATAGAAGCTGTAATGAAGAAAAGCAGAAGAAAGAAGGTACCTGCAGTGTACGACCATGGGTCCTGCGTCTGGAGGGTTGCAGGCCTTGACCCGTCGTAGGAAGGCCAGGAAGGGGGTGGGGTGTTCGGGGACCCCGTGGTCCGGCCAGGCTGTAAACTGGAACTGACGAATCTCACGCTTCTCATTGGAGCCACTCTGGAGGAGGGGAGAGGAGGGGAGAGGAGAGGTGGGGAGGAGAGGAGAGGTGGGGAGGAGACGAGAGGAGGGGAGGGGAGGAGAGGGGAGAGAGGAGAGGAGAGGAGAGGAGAGGAGAGGAGGGGAGAGGAGAGGAGAGGAGAGGAGAGGAGAGGAGAGGAGGGGAGGGGAGAGGAGGGGAGGGGAGAGGAGAGGAGGGGAGAGGAGGGGAGAGGAGGTTACACAAAAAGTACACACATAAAACATCCGTCTGTCTCTCTCTTTCTCACACACACACACACACACACACACACACACACACACACACACACACACACACACACACACACACACACACACACACACACAACCCCCCCCACACACCTTTGTAGAGAGCAAAGGTCCTAACAGAGTATGTAGCCAGCTCTACAGTGTCCAGCAGAGTAACCTGTATCAGCCCATATGTCTCTGTTCCTCTGGTAGGCCAGTACTGATCACATTTTACCTGCAGAGACAGAGAGACAACGTCAGAGGGGGCGGAGGGGGTAAAACAACTGAGAACAAAAGAGAGAGAGAGAGAGAAACAGATAATGAAAGAGAGACCGAATGTGAATGAGAATGTGTGTGTTTTTTTACGGAGAATATGAGAGAGCGAGAGAGAGAATGTGAGAGAGAGAGAGAGAGAGAGAGAGAGAGACAGAGATAATGAGAGAAGAGATAGAAGAGAGAGAGATAATGAGAGAGAGAGAGATAATGAGAGAAGAGAGGGAGAGATCATGAGAGAAGAGAGAGAGAGGCAATGAGATAAGAGAGAGAGAGAGAAAATGAGAGAGAGAGAGACGGAGAGAGAGAGAGAGATGGAGAGAGAAGAGAGGGAGAGATCATGAGAGAAGAGAGAGAGAGGTAATGAGATAAGAGAGAGAGAGTGAAAATGAGAGAGAGAGAGACAGAGACAGAGAGAGAGAGAGAGAGAGTGTGTGTGTGTAGGTACAGTGTGTGAGAGACAGACAGGTGTTATTCTAAGTTATCTATCAGATACTGAACTAGCTATAAGTGGCCACAGGATGTTGTGCTAACCTCTACAAATATGCAAACACCAAACCCCAGCATGCTTTAGCACTGCACCACATCAAATTCCACATAACAAGCAGACAGATTTGTAGTTCTTTTCCAGCCTCAGAAACCACAGGGAGCTAAGGGAACAAAATTACAGAAATTCCCCGGAGAGCCCATGGCAGAGTCAGGCCAAACCAAACGATGAGGATGAGCTGATCCATCCAGTTTCACATCAAAGCCAGTGGGGAGGCCTGCTCTGCATTCCACTCATCCAGACTGGATTCTGGTGTTTCTGGCCATTGCTACTCTGTAATTAACTGTTCTCTTTCCCTGAAACGCTGGGATTATAATACCTCATTATACTGTACTGCTTTCCACAGGGCTGAGACAGCTTCACATAGTGAGTCAGCTTGACATACAGGACACCCCCTGGACAGGACACTAGTCTATCTCCTGCTTCTGTAGGGAGAGACAGGACACCCCCTGGACAGGACACTAGTCTATCTCCTGCTTCTGTAGGGAGAGACAGGACACCCCCTGGACAGGACACTAGTCTATCTCCTGTTTCTGTAGTGAGACAGCTTGATGTACAGGACACCCCCTGGACAGGACACTAGTCTATCTCCTGTTTCTGTAGTGAGACAGCTTGATGTACAGGACACCCCTGGACAGGACACTAGTCTATCTCCTGTTTCTGTTTTGAGACAGCTTGATGTACCAGGACACCCCTGGACAGGACACTAGTCTATCTCCTGTTTCTGTAGTGAGACAGCTTGATGTACCAGGACACCCCCTGGACAGGACACTAGTCTATCTCCTGTTTCTGTAGTGAGACAGCTTGATGTACAGGACACCCCCTGGACAGGACACTAGTCTATCTCCTGTTTCTGTAGGGAGACAGCTTGATGTACCAGTACACCCCCTGGACACCAGGACACAGGTCTATTACAGGTACATAGCATAGCATTTCTACTGAGAAGCTGGGTTACTCACCAGGGAATGACTGGCCTAAACATAGCATATTGTAGCTCCCTAATGTGCTGTATATGTAGTCTAAGGCTGATGTACTGAAGCTCTATGGTACAGTCTAACAGTCTAATAGTCTAATAGTCTAACAGTCTAACAGTCTAACAGTCTAATAGTCTAATAGTCTAACAGTCTAATAGTCTAATAGCCTAATAGTCTAATAGTCTAACAGTCTAATAGTCTAATAGTCTAACAGTCTAACAGTCTAATAGTCTAATAGTCTAACAGTCTAATAGTCTAATAGTCTAATAGTCTAATAGTCTAACAGTCTAATAGTCTAACAGTCTAACAGTCTAATAGTCTAACAGTCTAATAGTCTAATAGTCTAGTAGTCTAATAGTCTAATAGTCTAACAGTAGTCTAATAGTCTAACAGTCTACCAGTCTAATAGTCTAACAGTCTAATAGTCTAATAGTCTAATAGTCTAGT
Organism: Oncorhynchus tshawytscha; assembly: GCF_018296145.1. Taxonomy (NCBI): domain Eukaryota; kingdom Metazoa; phylum Chordata; class Actinopteri; order Salmoniformes; family Salmonidae; genus Oncorhynchus; species Oncorhynchus tshawytscha. The sequence continues at coordinate 34,413 of NW_024609380.1, read as the reverse complement.
AGTCTAATAGTCTAATAGTCTAGTAGTCTAATAGTCTAATAGTCTAATAGTCTAACAGTCTACCAGTCTAATAGTCTAACAGTCTAATAGTCTAATAGTCTAATAGTCTAACAGTCTAACAGTCTAGTAGTCTAACAGTCTAATAGTCTAATAGTCTAATAGTCTAACAGTCTAATAGTCTAATAGTCTAACAGTCTAACAGTCTAATAGTCTAACAGTCTAACAGTCTAACAGTCTAATAGTCTAACAGTCTAATAGTCTAATAGTCTAACAGTCTAACAGTCTAGTAGTCTAATAGTCTAATAGTCTAACAGTCTAACAGTCTAACAGTCTAATAGTCTAACAGTCTAACAGTCTACCAGTCTAATAGTCTAATAGTCTAACAGTCTAATAGTCTAATAGTCTAATAGTCTAACAGTCTAACAGTCTAACAGTCTAACAGTCTAATAGTCTAATAGTCTAATAGTCTAATAGTCTAACAGTCTAATAGTCTAATAGTCTAACAGTCTAATAGTCTAACAGTCTAATAGTCTAATAGTCTAACAGTCTAATAGTCTCATAGTCTAACAGTCTAACAGTCTAACAGTCTAATAGTCTAACAGTCTAATAGTCTAATAGTCTAATAGTCTCATAGTCTAACAGTCTAATAGTCTCATAGTCTAATAGTCTCATAGTCTAACAGTCTAACAGTCTAACAGTCTAATAGTCTAACAGTCTAATAGTCTCATAGTCTAACAGTCTAACAGTCTAACAGTCTAATAGTCTAACAGTCTAATAGTCTAATAGTCTAATAGTCTAATAGTCTAACAGTCTAATAGTCTAATAGTCTGACAGTCTAACAGTCTAATAGTCTAACAGTCTAATAGTCTAACAGTCTAATCCTACTGCAGCTCCTTAATGTACTATTAGCTATGTAATAAACAGTAGCTACCTAACCTAACATGGATGACTAGTGGCTACAGTCTAGATTAAACAGAGAACAAACGTTTTGGGTCAGTTTAATTTCTTTTCATCCAATTCTGGACAGGACCTGAAATCCCAGATGGAGACTTGAGAAGAAATAACAAATCTAATTGATAATGAATGGTACTAAATCTACTTGAAGAGGAAACGGACTGAACTGAAATGGAAGTCCACCCCGACCTTGAACGAGATCCAAAGAACACAACACACAACAACATGCAACGTGAACTAACGGACAACGTGAACTAACGGACAACGTGAACTAACGGACAACGTGCATTTTGTTGAGTCTCCAAAAGTGTTTTTTTTTTAGAGGAGCATTTCAGTCATTCTCAGCGTGTTTTAAAAACCAGACAGAAAATAATATATTGTGTGATCAGAAAACCATGTGAGCAGAGGTTGCAGAAATGAAGTAAGAGAGTAAAGGGAGAGGGATAGGGGGAGGGTAAAGGAGGGAGGGAAGGAGAGAGGGATAGGGGGAGGGATGTCTTGCCTTGGAGAAGAAATAAGAGGGCATCTGAAACAGACACAGAAAGAGAGAGGGAGAGAGAGAGAGAGAGAAAGAGAGAGAGAGAGGGTTGAAAAAGAGTCACAGCAGCAGCTACCACACAGCACTACAGTACATTACTACCACAGTATTAGTACTGCTATTAAAATGGTACTATATAGTACATGGTAATACTACAATATTAGTATTATTGTTAGTATTAGCATGGTACTACCAGAGCCATATATTTAGTCATACATATCCATATATTTATCCATACATAACCATATATTTATCAATTTATAACTATATAACCATATATTTATCCATATATAACCATATATTTATCCATATACAACCATATATTTATCCATATATAACCACATATTTATCCATTGATAACCATATATTTATACATATATACAACCATATATCTATCCATATACAACCATATATTTATCCATATATATCCATATATTTATCCATATATAACCATATATTTATCCATATATAACCATATATTTATCCATATATAACCATATATTTATCCATATATAACCATATATTTATCCATATATTTATCAATTTATAACTATATAACCATATATTTATCCATATATAACCATATATTTATCCATATATAACCATATATTTATCCATATATAACCATATATTTATCCATTTATAACTATATAACCATATATTTATCCATATATAACCATATATGTATCAATATATAACCATATATTTATCCATATACAACCATATATTTATCCATATATATAACCATATATTTATCCATATATTTATCAATTTATAACTATATAACCATATAATTATCCATTGATAACCATATATTTATACATATATAACCATATATTTATCCATATATAACTATATATTTATCCATATATATCCATATATTTATCCATTTATAACCATATATTTATCCATTTATAACTATATAACCATATAATTATCCATATGTATCCATATTATTATCCATATATATAACCATATATTTATCCATATATAACCATATATTTATCCATATATATATAACCATATATTTATCCATATATAACCATATATTTATCCATATATAACCATATATTTATCCATATGTAACCATATATTTATCCATATATAACCATATATTTATCCATATATAACCATATATTTATCCATATACAACCATATATTTATCCATATATACAACCATATATTTATCCATATATTTATCAATTTATAACTATATAACCATATAATTATCCATTGATAACCATATATTTATACATATATAACCATATATTTATCCATATATAACCATATATTTATCCATATATAACCATATATGTATCAATATAGAACCATATATTTATCCATATACAACCATATATTTATCCATATATACAACCATATATTTATCCATATATTTATCAATTTATAACTATTATAACCATATAATTATCCATTTATAACCATATATTTATCCATTTATAACTATATAACCATATAATTATCCATATGTAACCATATATTTATCCATATATAACCATATATTTATCCATATATATAACCATATATTTATCCATATATAACCATATATTTATCCATATATAACCATATATTTATCCATATATATAACCATATATTTATCCATATATAACCATATATTTATCCATATATAACCATATATTTATCCATATGTAACCATATATTTATCCATATATAACCATATATTTATCCATATACAACCATATATTTATCCATATATAACCACATATTTATCCATTGATAACCATATATTTATCCATATATTTATCAATTTATAACTATATAACCATATATTTATCCTTATATAACCATATATTTATCAATATATAACCATATATTTATCCATATACAACCATATATTTATCCATATATACAACCATATATTTATCCGTATATATAACCATATATTTATCCATATATATAACCATATATTTATCCATACATAACCATATATTTATCCATTTATAACTATATAACCATTTATTTATCCATATATAACCATATATTTATCTATTTATAACTATATAACCATATATTTATCCATATATAACCATATATTTATCAATATATAACCATATATTTATCCATATACAACCATATATTTATCCATATATACAACCATATATTTATCCATATATTTATCAATTTATAACTATATAACCATATAATTATCCATTGATAACCATATATTTATACATATATAACCATATATTTATCCATATATAACTATATATTTATCCATATATATCCATATATTTATCCATTTATAACCATATATTTATCCATATATATAACCATATATTTATCCATATATATAACCATTTATTTATCCATATATAACCATATATTTATCCATATATAACCATATATTTATCCATATATAACCATATATATATCAATATATAACCATATATTTATCCATATACAACCATATATTTATCCATATATACAACCATATATTTATCCATATATACAACCATATAGTTATCCATATATATAACCATATATTTATCCATATATAACTATATATTTATCCATATATATCCATTTATTTATCCATTTATAACCATATATTTATCCATTTATAACTATATAATAACCATATAATTATCCATATGTATCCATATTATTATCCATATATATAACCATATATTTATCCATATATAACCATATATTTATCCATATATATATAACCATATATTTATCCATGTATAACCATATATTTATCCATATAACCATATATTTATCCATATATAACCATATATTTATCCATATATAACCATATATTTATCCATATACAACCATATATTTATCCATATATACAACCATATATTTATCCATATATTTATCAATGTATAACTATATAACCATATAATTATCCATTGATAACCATATATTTATCCATATATAACCATATATTTATCCATATATAACCATATATTTATCCATATATAACCATATATGTATCAATATAGAACCATATATTTATCCATATATAACTATATATTTATCCATATATTTATCCATTTATAACCATATATTTATCCATATATATAACCATATATTTATCCATATATATAACCATTTATTTATCCATATATAACAATATATTTATCCATATATAACCATATATTTATCCATATATAAGCATATATTATCAATATATAACCATATATTTATCCATATACAACCATATATTTATCCATATATACAACCATATATTTATCCATATATACAACCATATATTATCCATATATATAACCATATATTTATCCATATATATATAACCATATATTTATCCATTTATAACTATATAACCATATATTTATCCATATATAACCATATATTTATCAATATATAACCATATATTTATCCATATACAACCATATATTTATCCATATATACAACCATATATTATCCATATATTTATCAATTTATAACTATATAACCATATAATTATCCATATGTAACCATATATTTATCCATATATAACCATATATTTATCCAAATATATATATATTTATCCATATATAACCATATATTTATCCATATATAACTATATAACCATATATTTATCCATATGTAACCATATATTTATCCATATATAACCATATATTTATCCATATATAACCATATATTTATCCATATGTAACCATATATTTATCCATATATAACCATATATTTATCCATATGTAACCATATATTTATCCATATATAACCATATATTTATCCATATATAACCATATATTTATCCATATATAACCATATATTTATCCATATATATCCATATATTTATCCATATATAACCATATATTTATCCATATATAACTATATAACCATATATTGATCCATATATTTATACATATATAACCATATATTTATCCATATATAACTATATAACCATATATTGATCCATATATTTATCCATATACAACCACATATTTATCCATATTTAACTATATATACGGTAGGGCAAAAAAGTATTTAGTCAGCCACCAATTGTGCAAGTTCTCCCACTTAAAAGATGAGAGGCCTGTAATTTCCATCATCGGAACACTTCAACTATGACAGACAAAATGAGAAAAGAAAATCCAGAAAATCACATTGTAGGATTTTTAATGAATTTATTTGCAAATTATGGTGGAAAATAAGTATTTGGTCACCTACAAACAAGCAAGATTTCTGGCTCTCACAGACAGTGTACCTATGATGAAAATTACAGGCCTCTCTCATCTTTTTAGGTGGGAGAACTTGCACAATTGGTGGCTGACAAAATACTTTTTTGCCCCACTGTATAGCCATATATTGATCCATATATGACCATATATTTATAAATATAGATGTATTTATCTATATATTTACATGAATACATACTCTGGGTACTACATGGCAATACTACTAGTCATGGTAATACTATGGTGATACCACAGTATAAGCATAGTATTAGTAGTAGCCTAGAAGAGGTTTCTACTAAACTACCTCAACTATTAGTATTATCATGGTACTCATAGCCATATATTAACATGGATATATAGTCTGGGCACTACATGATAATTCTACTAGTCATGAAACTACATAGTAGTAGTACTACTAGTCATGGTACTACATAGTACATAAACTACCATGGTACTACATATACATGTATTATCTAGCCATGGTACTACATAGTACATGTTAGTTCTACTAGCCATGGTACTACATAGTACATGTTCGTTCTACTAGTCATGGTACTACATAGTACATGTTAGTACTACTAGTCATGGTACTACATAGTACATGTTAGTTCTACTAGTCATGGTACGACATAGTACATGTTAGTTCTACTAGTCATGGTACTACATAGTACAAGACAGTACTACAGTATAAGCATAGTATCAGTAGAAGCATGGTGGAAAGAGAAAGTTGTACCTAGTTTCTACATGGGGTAAGAAGAGAGACGGAAGACTAAAGGTGACAACACCATGTTAGAAACACACATAGTACATGTTAGTTCTACTAGTCATGGTACTACATAGTACAAGACAGTACTACAGTATAAGCATAGTATCAGTAGAAGCATGGTGGAAAGAGAAAGTTGTACCTAGTTTCTACATGGGGTAAGAAGAGAGACGGAAGACTAAAGGTGACAACACCATGTTAGAAACACACATAGTACATGTTAGTTCTACTAGTCATGGTACTACATAGTACAAGACAGTACTACAGTATAAGCATAGTATCAGTAGAAGCATGGTGGAAAGAGAAAGTTGTACCTAGTTTCTACATGGGGTAAGAAGAGAGACGGAAGACTAAAGGTGACAGCACCATGTTAGAAACACACATAGTACATGTTAGTACTACGAGTCATGGTACTACATAGTACAAGACAGTACTACAGTATAAGGTGACAGCACCATGTTAGAAACACGTTAGAGGGAGAAAATACATGATTATTTGAAGTCCTAATAGGACAGTCATACTGCTGTATACACACATAATATACAACAAGGTTCACCAACTGGCCCCTTGCATGTTATTTGGCCACCCCAAGTTTTCTAAGCCCCCCAAAAAAACAATATAGATATTTATTTATTTATTCTTGGCAAAAAAAACTGTAAACCCCCCACCACCAGCAAATCAGCTCCAACTGATTTTAATTTTGGAAATCTGTTCTAAAAAGTATTCAAACGCATAATAAAGAGATGTATGTCATCGTATCGGTTTTAAAAATGTAAACAACATTTGAAATGATTCAGTTTAAAGCCTTACTATTATACTGTATCTGTTTGGACTTGTTGTGGTCATTTTTACAGTCTACAAAATGATTAGGCAGTTATGTTCCCTGTTCCCCATTGGCCGTCCACACCAGAAGACATTGTATCTCCATCCCCATTGGCCGTCCACACCAGAAGACATTCTATCTCCATCCTCATTGGCCGTCCACACCAGAAGACATTCTATCTCCATCCCCATTGGCCGTCCACACCAGAAGACATTCTATCTCCATCCCCATTGGCCGTCCATACCAGAAGACATTCTATCTCCATCCCCATTGGCTTCTATCTCCATCCCCATTGGCCATCCACACCAGAAGACATTCTATCTCCATCCCCATTGGCCATCCACACCAGAAGACATTCTATCTCCATCCCCATTGGCCATCCACACCAGAAGACATTCTATCTCCATCCCCATTGGCCATCCACACCAGAAGACATTGTATCTCCATCCCCAATGGCCGTCCACACCAGAAGACATTCTATCTCCATCCCCATTGGCCATCCACACCAGAAGACATTCTATCTCCATCCCCATTCATCCACACCAGAAGACATTCTATCTCCATCCCCATTGGCCGTCCACACCAGAAGACATTCTATCTCCATCCCCATTGGCCGTCCACACCAGAAGACATTCTATCTCCATCCCCATTGGCCACACCAGAAGACATTCTATCTCCATCCCCATTGGCCGTCCACACCAGAAGACATTCTACCTCCATCCCCATTGGCCGTCCATACCAGAAGACATTCTATCTCCATCCCCATTGGCCGTCCACACCAGAAGACATTCTATCTCCATCCCCATTGGCCATCCACACCAGAAGACATTCTATCTCCATCCCCATTGGCCATCCACACCAGAAGACATTCTATCTCCATCCCCATTGGCCGTCCACACCAGAAGACATTCTATCTCCATCCCCATTGGCCGTCCACACCAGAAGACATTCTATCTCCATCCCCATTGGCCATCCACACCAGAAGAATTCTATCTCCATCCCCATTGGCCATCCACACCAGAAGACATTCTATCTCCATCCCCAATGGCCGTCCACACCAGAAGACATTCTATCTCCATCCCCATTGGCCATCCACACCAGAAGACATTCTATCTCCATCCCCATTGGCCATCCACACCAGAAGACATTCTATCTCCATCCCCATTGGCCGTCCACACCAGAAGACATTCTATCTCCATCCCCATTGGCCATCCACACCAGAAGACATTCTATCTCCATCCCCATTGGCCATCCACACCAGAAGACATTCTACCTCCATCCCCATTGGCTGTCCACACCAGAAGACATTCTATCTCCATCCCCATTGGCCATCCACACCAGAAGACATTCTATCTCCATCCCCATTGGCCGTCCACACCAGAAGACATTCTACCTCCATCCCCATTGGCCGTCCATACCAGAAGACATTCTATCTACACTGTATGTTGACATTAGTGGGTACAACGCTGTACAGGACATAGTCTAGTTCTACCTCCATCCCCATTGGCCGTCCACACCAGAAGACATTCTATCTACACTGTATGTTGACATTAGTGGGTACAACGCTGTACAGGACATAGTCTAGTTCTACCTCCATCCCCATTGGCCATCAACTGATCCGTCCTCCTTCCCCCAAATCATTACAATGATCTGACACTAACTGCTCATATAAGTAGCTCTGGATAAAAGTGTCTGCTAAAAATCACTTAAATGTAAAAAATGTAATTTCTATCAATCAATCTATTGATTTGTAACTGTCCTCTTCACTGTATTAAACAAGGGATCTCAGTCCTTACCCGAGACTTCTCCTCTAGCTTGGTCATCATGACGATGTTGGCCGTGTGCTGTTCCCAAACCAGTCTCCAGAAGTCACAGAAGGTCTCGGGGAGAGAGCCCTGCGTCGCGATGTAGGCGTTTTGGCGACGGTAACCATCTATGTAGTTGGCATTGATGTAGTCACTGCCTGGGATACCTGGAGGAGGGGAGAGAGAGGGAGGGAGAGGGGAGGGAGGGAGAGAGAGAGAGAAGCGGAGGGAGGGAGAGATACATTTGTAATGTCCTTATGGTTTTCAGACTTCTGTGTGTAACGTTTACTGTTAATTCTTTCAGAAAATCAGATCAGCCATCCCGTAGGGATTATCAAAGTGTCAATCAATCAATCAATCTGCATGTACAGTCGATGTGTTGGTTAGTGGATGTGTGTTAACTATCTCAGCTGATAACCAGTTTGAATTGGAGGGGATTGTGTTAAAAACGTAGTATGGCTAGCAGGGGCAGTATTGAGTCGCTTGGATGAAAGATGCCCAGAGGTGCCCAGAGTAAACGGCCTGCTCCTCAGTCCCAGTTGCTAATATATGCATATTATTATTAGTATTGGATAGAAAACTCTCAAGTTTCTAAAACTGTTTGAATGATGTCTGTGAGTATTACAGAACTCATATGGCAGGCAAAAACCTGAGAAGAAATCCAAACAGGAAGTGAGAAATCTGAGGTTGGTCGATTTTCAACCCAGCCCCTATAGAATACACAGTGGGATATTGGTTATGTTGCACTTCCTAAGGCTTCCACTAGATGTCAACCGTCTTTAGAAACTTGAATGAGGCTTCTACTGTGATGTGGGGCCGGATGAGAGCTCTTTGAGTCAGTGGTCTGGCAGAGAGCCAGGTCCTGGTCACGCGCATTTCACATGATAGCGACCTGCGTTCCATGGCTTCTCTATACACAAAGGGATTCTCCGGTTGGAATGTTATTGAAGATTTATGATAAAAACATACTAAAGATTGATTCATTACTTAGTTTGAAATGTTTCTATGACCTGTAATATAACTTTTTGAAGTTTTCGTCCGATGTTCGGCTGGACCTGCACGAGCGTTTGGATTTGTGTACTAAACGCCCTAACAAAAGTAGCTACTTGGACATAAATAATGGACATTATCGGACAAATCAAGCATTTATTGTGGAACTAGGATTCCTGGGAGTGCATTCTGATGAAGATCATCAAAGGTAAGGGAATATTTATAATGTTATTTCTGATTTCTGTTGACTCCAACATGGCGGATAATTTAAAAAAAATTATCCTAGCACCGTTCTCAGATTATTGCATGGTTTGCTTTGAAATCTGACACAGCGGTTGCATTAATTAAGGAGAGGTATATCTATAATTCCATGTCTAACAATTGTATTTTTATCGACATTTATAATGAGTATTTCTGTAAAATGGTGTGGCTCTCTGCAAAATCACCAGATGTTTTTGGAACTAGTGAACGTAACGCGCCAATGTATACTGAGATTTTTTTATTTAAATATGAACTTTATCAAACAAAACATACATGTATTGTGTAACATTAAGTCCTATGAGTGTCATCTGATGAAGATCATCAAAGGTTAGTGATTCATTTTATCTCTATTTGTGCTTTTTTGTGACTCCTCTCTTTGGCTGAAAAAATGGCTGTGTTTTTCTGTGGCTTGGTGGTGACCAAACATAATTGTTTGTGGTGCTTTCGCTGTAAAGCCTATTTGAAATCGGACACTGTGGTGGGATTAACAACAAGATTACCTTTAAAACGGTATAAGATACATGTATGTTTGAGGAATTTTGTAATTATGAGATTTCTGTTGTTTTGAATTTGGCGCCCTGCACTTTCACTGGCTGTTGTCATATCGATCCCGTTAGCAGGATCTCAGCCCTAAGAAGATTTAACTATCACAGCTGATAACCAGTTTGTATGGGAGGGGCTTGAGTCAACTATCTCAGCTGATAACCAGTTTGTATGGGAGGGGATTGAGTCAACTATCTCAGCTGATAACCAGTTTGTATGGGAGGGGCTTGAGTCAACTATCTCAGCTGATAACCAGTTTGTATGGGAGGGGCTTGAGTCAACTATCTCAGCTGATAACCAGTTTGTATAGAGGGGATTGTGTTTCTATCTCAGCTGATAACCAGTTTGTATGGAAGGGGATTGAGTCAACTATCTCAGCTGATAACCAGTTTGTATGGGAGGGGATTGTGTCAGCTATCTCAGCTGATAACCAGTTTGTATGGGAGGGGATTGTGTCAGCTATCTCAGCTGATAACCAGTTTGTATGGGAGGGGATTGTGTCAGCTATCTCAGCTGTTACCAAGCTTGTATGAGAGGGGATTGTGTCTGTTTCATTAGGATCAGTCATGTTCATCTGGGCCTTATGCCCATAATCCCCCAAATCACTGTGTGTCTCACACACACACACACACACACACACACACACACACACACACACACACACACACACACACACACACACACACACACACACACACACACACACACACACACACACACACACACACCCCTGACCTGATTCTAGTGAGTCAGAAAGCAGGTCACAAAGCTCTTGATGTATCTTTTGAGGTCAGTTTATATAAACTAACAAACACCCCTCCTTGATAACAACAGTATCAAATACACAACTACCAAACAACCCTTCTATTCCCTATATAGTGAACTACTAGTGACCAGAGCCCTGTTCCTATATAGTGAACTACTTTAAACCAGAGCCCTATTCCCTATATAGTGAACTACTTTAAACCAGAGCCCTATTCCCTATATAGTGAACTACTTTAAACCAGAGCCCTATTCCCTATATAGTGAACTACTTTAAACCAGAG
>NW_024609380.1:0-15000 GCF_018296145.1 Oncorhynchus tshawytscha | reverse complement strand
TGTCTCGCTGTCTCTCTCTCTCTCTCTGTGTCTCTCTCTCTGTGTCTCTCTCTCTCTCTCTCTCTCTGTCTGTCTGTCTGTCTCTCTCTCTCTGTCTCTCTCTCTCTGTCTGTCTCTCTCTTCCCCCCACAGATCCTGGTAGGGGAGCTGGTGGCGTTCTTTCTGAAGGCTGAGGGGACGCAAGAGAAGACCATAGTGACAGCAGACTGCTGCTACTTCAACCCCCTGCTGCGACGCATCGTCCGCTTCCTAGGTAACCACTACAGCCTCTAGAGTTTAGACCAACACCACCCAGCCCTGCCTGAACTAGTCTTGAATGATTAGTGTGTCCAACAAGATGATATATACACACCTGGAATTGGAAATATCTACAAAAGGGTACCTTTTGGGTAATAATATAGAAAAGAATAATATAAACAATATATATTATAATTATAATAATAACAATAACAATATAAATAATAATATTGAAAATAATAATATAGATATAATATAGATAATAATATAGAAAATAATAATAATAATATAAATAATATTGACGATAAATATTAATCATAATATAGATAATAATAGCAATGTAAATAATATAGATGATGATGATAATAATTATATAAATAATAATATAGAAAATAATATAGATAAAAATAATAATATAGATAATAATAATAATAATCATATAGATAATAATAATAATAAATATAAATAATAATCATAATATTATAGATATAAATAATAATAATATAGATAATATGAATAATTACAATATTAATAATAATATAGATGATAATAATATAGATAATAATGATCATAATAATAATATAAATCAATTCAAATTAAATCAAATATATAGATATAAATAATGTAGATGATCATAATAATAATATAGATAATATTAATAGATATAAATAATCATCATAATACTATAGATATAAATAATAATAATATAGATAATAATATAGAAAATAATATAGAAAATAATAATATAAACAATATATATTATAATAATAATAACAATAACAATATAAATAATAATATTGAAAATAATAATATAGATATAATATAGATAATAATATAGAAAATAATAATATAAATAATATTGACGATAAATATTAATCATAATATAGATAATAATAGTAATGTAAATAATATAGATGATGATGATAATAATTATATAAATAATAATATAGAAAATAATAATATAGATATAAATAATAATATAGATAATAATAATAATGATAATATTGATAATATTAATCATAATATAGATAATAATATAATGACAGGCCTTAAGGTTATTATAGCTGCTGGTTGTGGGAAGGTGGATGGTTGTCCAAAACATCTGCTGAAAAACAGCAAGTGAGAGTACATGGGTAAGTTGACATAGAAATACATCCCAAGATTGACACCTATTGGTTGAAAGAGAGGAAAGTGATAGGTTTAACAGTAAGCCTGCAGAATGTGCATTATTGTGTCGCGCTTATAGATAGGTGAATGACATTCTGCTCATGACTCATACGATAGAGGATAAGAACTAGACGCTATGATGATGAAAGTTTGTATTCTTTCCCACTATGCCTGTATAATAGGAAACAGAGTGAATTATGTTTTGCGGCTTGATGAAGTTAAACAAGCATTCAATCAGGAAGGCTGGTCTGAACTTGCTACTTTTGTAGAAACACGAGAATGCAAGTAACACAACAATAAAACAGGAAGAGACATGAGAATGCAAGTAACACAACAATAAAACAGGAAGAGACATGAGAATGCAAGTAACACAACAATAAAACAGGAAGAGACACGAGAATGCAAGTAACACAACAATGAAACAGGAAGAGACACGAGAATGCAAGTAACACAACAATGAAACAGGAAGAGACACGAGAATGCAAGTAACACAACAATGAAACAGGAAGAGACATGAGAATGCAAGTAACACAACAATGAAACAGGAAGAGACATGAGAATGCAAGTAACACAACAATGAAACAGGAAGAGACACGAGAATGCAAGTAACACAACAATGAAACAGGAAGAGACATGAGAATGCAAGTAACACAACAATGAAACAGGAAGAGACATGAGAATGCAAGTAACACAACAATGAAATGAGAATGAAGAACACAACAATGAAACAGGAAGAGACATGAGAATGCAAGTAACACAACAATGAAACAGGAAGAGACATGAGAATGCAAGAGACATGAAATGCACAACACAACAATGAAACAGGAAGAGACATGAGAATGCAAGTAACACAACAATGAAACAGGAAGAGACATGAGAATGCAAGTAACACAACAATAAAACAGGAAGAGACATGAGAATGCAAGTAACACAACAATGAAACAGGAAGAGACACAACAATAAAACAGGAAGAGACATGAGAATGCAAGTAACACAACAATAAAACAGGAAGAGACATGAGAATGCAAGTAACACAACAATGAAACAGGAAGAGACATGAGAATGCAAGTAACACAACAATGAAACAGGAAGAGACATGAGAATGCAAGTAACACAACAATGAGACATGAGAATGCAAGTAACACAACAATGAAACAGGAAGAGACATGAGAATGCAAGTAACACAACAATGAGACATGAGAATGCAAGTAACACAACAATGAAACAGGAAGAGACATGAGAATGCAAGTAACACAACAATGAAACAGGAAGAGACACGAGAATGCAAGTAACACAACAATGAAACAGGAAGAGACACGAGAATGCAAGTAACACAACAATGAAACAGGAAGAGACACGAGAATGCAAGTAACACAACAATGAAACAGGAAGAGACATGAGAATGCAAGTAACACAACAATAAAACAGGAAGAGACATGAGAATGCAAGTAACACAACAATGAAACAGGAAGAGACATGAGAATGCAAGTAACACAACAATAAAACAGGAAGAGACACGAGAATGCAAGTAACACAACAATAAAACAGGAAGAGACATGAGAATGCAAGTAACACAACAATAAAACAGGAAGAGACATGAGAATGCAAGTAACACAACAATGAAACAGGAAGAGACATGAGAATGCAAGTAACACAACAATGAAACAGGAAGAGACACGAGAATGCAAGTAACACAACAATAAAACAGGAAGAGACATGCCTCAGCAGTTTGTGATGATGATGATGGCTAAAACTGGTGTGAAGAATTTCAGACAGATTTGCACGTTCATCACTTCAGGTGATCATGAAGGCTTTTGCAATTTCACACCTCAGCTGATAACAGGGGATCCGAGGGGGGCTGGGGATAACTAAACTCGTCCTATTTTAGTTGGCTGTCATTGCTCCCTCTCGCTCTTTCTCTCTTTCTCTCTCTCCCTCAGGGGTGTTCTCCTTCGGCCTGTTCACCACCACCATCTTTGCCAACGCGGGTCAGGTGGTGACAGGAAACCAGACGCCTCACTTCCTGTCTGCCTGCCGGCCTAACTACACGGCCCTGGGGTGCACATCCAACATGCAGTACATCACCCAGCCCCGTGCCTGCACTGGAAACCCCCTGGTAGTGGCATCCGCACGCAAATCCTTCCCCTCCAAGGACGCAGCCCTCAGTGTCTACTCTGCAGTCTACACTGTGGTAGGTTCTGGTCTGGGGAGTAGGAGTTTGGACAGTTTGATACACATGTTTTGGTATACCACCCTATAGTATAGAGATGATACCCAGCCTACAGTATTACAATTCCTGACAGTCCTCCTGGTCTCCTCCCCCTACCTGTCTGTCTCAGATGTATGTGACGCTGGTATTCCGGACCAAAGGCACTCGGCTGACCAAGCCTACGGTCAGCCTGACCCTGCTATGCCTGGCCATGCTGGTGGGAGTGGTCAAGGTGGCAGAGTACCGCAACCACTGGGCCGACGTCCTGGCCGGCTTCTTCACTGGAGGAGCCATCGCTGTGTTTCTGGTGAGAGGGGGGAGGGGAGGGGAGGGATGGAGGGATGGAGGGAGCTGCTGAGGGAATGGTGAGGGAGAAGAGGGTGGTTAGGGAAGTCATTATTCAGGGAGATGAGGGTGATAGAATGTAACAGTGATGTATATTGCTGACATTTTCCGTTGATATTTAAGTTCATAAGCACAGGGGCTGTTAATCCTGATACTTCTCGCCGTGGGATGAGAAATGTCATTCTCATTTCGCTTACAGTGAGCCCCAAAAGTATAATATTGAGGAGTGAGAAATTTAGAGGCCGGAATTTCATACCCCCCACCCCCCTGCTAACCTTCCCTATTATTGTAGTGGTAACAGGTTATTTATGATGCATTTTATCTTTAATCATGTTAACATCCACATTAATGTAGGTGTGTTTAGAAGATATTCTATTCTTATTTACAATAAAAGTGACTCCAAAATGACACAATACATTTTTTACCATTTGTAAATTATACTAAATTAGGCTAATTGACATCATTTGAGGCAATTGGAGGTGTACCTGTGGATGTATTTCAAGGCCTACCTTCAAACTCAGTGCCTCTTTGCTTGACATCATGGGAAAATCAAAAGAAATCAGCCAAAACATTGTAGACCTCCACAAGTCTGGTTCATCCTTGGGAGCAATTTCCAAACGGCTGAAGGTACCACGTATTTACAATAGTATGCAAGTATAAACACCATGGGACCACGCAGCCATCATACCGCTCAGGAAGGAGACGCGTTCTGTCTCCTAGAGATGAACGTACTTTGGTGCGAAAAGTGCAAATCAATCCCAGAACAACAGCAAAGGACCTTGTGAAGATGCTGGAGGAAACAGGTACAAAAGTATCTATAGCCACAGTAAAACGAGTCCTATATCGACATACCCTGAAAGGCTGCTCAGCAAGGAAGAAGCCACTGCTCCAAAACCGCCATAAAAAAGCCAGACTACGGTTTGCAACTGCACACGGGGACAAAGATCATACTTTTTGGAGAAAAGTCCTCTGGTCTGATGAAACAAAAATACAACTGTTTGGCCATAATGACAGTCGTTATGTTTGGAGGAAAAAGGGGGCGGCTTGCAAGCCGAAAAACACCATCCCAACTGTGAAGCACGAGGGTGGCAGCATCATGTTGTGGGGGTGCTTTGCTGCAGTAGGGACTGGTGCACTTCACAAAATAGATAGAATCATGAGGATGGAAAATTCTGTGGATATATTGAAGAAACATCTCAAGACATCAGTCAGGAAGTTCAAGCTTGGTCGCAAATGGGTCTTTCAAATTGACAATTACCACAAGCATACTTCCATAATTTTGGCATTACCTTTTATTTTCTTATTAACTCAGTTTTTCCCTCCCCCTCTCTCTCTCTCTCTCTCTCTCTCTCTTCTGTTCTCTTT
Source organism: Oncorhynchus tshawytscha (assembly GCF_018296145.1). Taxonomy (NCBI): domain Eukaryota; kingdom Metazoa; phylum Chordata; class Actinopteri; order Salmoniformes; family Salmonidae; genus Oncorhynchus; species Oncorhynchus tshawytscha. Next base: position 9,677 of record NW_024609380.1, on the reverse strand, counting down.
CTCACTCCTCTCTCTCCAGGTGACGTGTGTGATCAACAACTTCCAGCAGACGAGGCCCCCTCCCCTTCCCCCGCGACCCCAGCGCCCTGAGTCGGTGCTAGGCATGCCCATGGTGGCTCTGCCCTGTGTGGAGAGTCCACTCGAAAAGTTAAGTGGAACTCAGGTAAGGGGTGGGGGTGGGTGAGCGGCAGGGCTGCACACACAGGGGGGGGCAGACCTGCACCCCTTCTCTCCCCTTCTGTCGTCCCCCCCAATCCCAAAAGTAGATGTCCCCTCACAGTGCATGCCCCAGCACCACCCCTTACCCCTTAACCCTCAACCCTGACCAAAGCACAAGAACACCAAACCTTGTCTTTAGAGGGAGCCGTTTGCAGTAGTCTCTTCCTCAGCATTCATTCACCATCCCTCAGTGGTTGAAGCTTTGATGGCCTCTTAGACATTTGAAGTGAATGAGAGGTGCACTGTGAGCTCTTTAGATAAGGGAGAGCAGAAGGCACTAGAGAAGGACAACCTGTTGGAAGTGTGATTCAAGGGAGCAGCTTTGAGATTGCTTGTGTCTCCTCTTGTCTGTCACCTACACTAACCCTCACCTGACCTCCTCTCCCCTGTCTCCCACCTTGCTCTTTTCCCTTATCCCTCACTTGATCTCTATCCTTCTATCTCTGTCACCAGCATCCTGCACTCTCCTCCTCCTGCCCCCCCTACAATCCCTACGTTCACCACCCATTTTGACCAACTTTGGATCTTTTTCTCTTGCTCCTCACTCGTTTTTCTTTTTTTCATCACTCTTTCTACCCCATCTTTCTCTCTCTTTCATTCCCTCTCTCTCTCCTTCTTCCTCCCTCTCTTCTCTTCTGTCCCTCCCTCTCTCTTTTCACTCCTCTCTCTCCCCTGCAGACTCCGAGGGGGTCTCCTTTCACAGAGATCACATGACCATCAGCCGTATCGGTTCCCCGCCACCCCAGATGTCCTCATTCCGTCTCGCTCCATTTCCAGCGAAGTCTAGACCAGCCACACGAACATGAACACTCACACGAACACCACTGCGCCGCCCACCCGGCAGGCCGCTACTCCACCCTCTACAGATCCTACTCCACGCAGGTCTAGACTTTCAAAACACACGCACACAAGCACAACACACACAGCATACTCAGACCTCTACGAACCTCCCCCTTACCTTGTCCAAGCCCAAACCCCTGGGGGAACCGAAAGGTGAGCTCATAAAGTGAGACTCACAAAGACTTAACAGCTGTCCAGCTGAACATTCAGTACAGTGTCAGGTACAGGTATGCCTCTTTCATTTAGTTGTTTTCAGAGGCTTCTTTTTTGTTTTGCAGACTTGTTTTTTGAATGTGCTTCATTGTGTGAAGTACACATTTCACTGACATCACAAGGTGATGTTTCATCATCTTCGTGCTTGTAAGGAGAAACTGTCCGAATGCATTTGAGAACTGTGTTCTTTTGTGTTTTCAACTGTCTGTCGGAGATGTCCTTCCTCACAGGCAATGCAGCCAGTCATCCTGAAACACTTCAGTCATTTGTGTCTCTGTGCAATTGTAAGATGAATCCAAACAACCGCTCAATGAACGCTCTCCACTGGCTTTAGGGCTCATTTTCAGTATCCTAGAATGAGCCAATCATCAAATATCTGCAAGAGTCAACAAACTCAAATGTTTACGGACCAATCACCTTCTGTAGCAACTGTGGTACTTAATTACTGCACCTTCCAAATACAGCATAGAGACAACGCACACAGATCAGACCTCTCTTCAGCTCTGCACGACATTACCCAGATCAAAGGATTCTGTTCATATCACTGAGGAGAAGACGATACAAGAACAAACAGGATGAAACTGCAGACGGTTTATTTTTCTCCGCTTTCGATTGGTTGCAGTTGCCGCAAGTCAGCGTGAAATAGATACAGATTTGGTAAGATTTTGAAATACATCACAAGTGACAGGACATGAGCTTTGTACAGTACAAAACATTTTATTTTACACTCAAATGTATCTGGACAGGGAACCTTGGTTACCAAAGCTTTGTCATTGTGATGTCACTAAAATCACATCGGCATGGAACGGAACGCCACACTGGAAAACCAAGATTCCCTGTCTCTGGGCTGTAGAGAGATATTATTGGACTTTGCCTATTCATGTGATAATGTGATTTATTTATGAGGAGATTGATCGTAGATGTATTTATTTGATGTGTATATATGGTGTGGTTGCCACAAACAGTTTAAATTTGATTTGCACAGCCCTCACTCATATCCAGTGGTGTAAAGTACTTAAGTAAAAATACTTTAAAGTACTACTTACAGTGGGGCAAAAAAGTATTTAGTCAGCCACCAATTGTGCAAGTTCTCCCACTTAAAAAGATGAGAGGCCTGTAATTTTCATCATAGGTACACTTCAACTATGACAGACAAAATGAGAAAAGAAAATCCAGAAAATCACATTGTAGAATTTTTAATGAATTTATTTGCAAATTATGGTGGAAAATAAGTATTTGGCCAATAACAAAAGTTTATCTCAATACTTTGTTATATACCCTTTGTTGGCAATGACAGAGGTCAAACGTTTTCTGTAAGTCTTCACAAGGTTTTCACACACTGTTGCTGGTATTTTGGCCCATTCCTCCATGCAGATCTCCTCTAGAGCAGTGATGTTTTGGGGCTGTTGCTGGGCAACACGGACTTTCAACTCCCTCCAAAGATTTTCTATGGGGTTGAGATCTGGAGACTGGCTAGGCCACTCCAGGACCTTGAAATGCTTCTTACGAAGCCACTCCTTCGTTGCCCGGGCGGTGTATTTGGGATCATTGTCAGGCTGAAAGACCCAGCCACGTTTCATCTTCAATGCCCCACGGGGTGAGATCTTGCGTGGAGCCCCAGATGGAGGGAGATTATCAGTGGTCTTGTATGTCTTCCATTTCCTAATAATTGCTCCCACAGTTGATTTCTTCTAACCAAGCTGCTTACCTATTGCAGATTCCTTCTTCCCAGTCTGGTGCAGGTCTACAATTTTGTTTCTGGTGTCCTTTGACAGCTCTTTGGTCTTGGCCATAGTGGAGTTTGGAGTGTGACTGTTTGAGGTTGTGGACAGGTGTCTTTTATACTGATAACAAGTTCAAACAGGTGCCATTAATACAGGTAACGAGTGGAGGACAGAGGAGCCTCTAAAAGAAGAATTTACAGGTCTGTGAGAGCCAGAAATCTTGCTTGTTTGTAGGTGACCAAATACTTATTTTCCACCATAATTTGCAAATAAATTCATTAAAAATCCTACAATGTGATTTTCTGGATTTTTTTCTCATTTTGTCTGTCATAGTTGAAGTGTACCTATGATGAAAATTACAGGCCTCTCATCTTTTTAAGTGGGAGAACTTGCACAATTGGTGGCTGACTAAATACTTTTTTGCCCCACTGTAAGTAGTTTTTTGGGGTATCTGTACTTTACTATTTATATTTTGCCTACTTTTACTTGACTACATTCCTGAAGAAAATGATGTACTTTTTACTCCATACATTTTCCCTGACACCCAAATAATTTGTTATGCTTAGTAGGACAGGAAAAGGGTCAAATGAATGCACTAATCAAGAGAACATCCCTGGTCATCACTACTGCCTCTGATCTGGAGGAGTCACGAAACACAAATGCTTTGTTTGTAAGTCATGTGAGTGTTGTAGTGTGCCCTTGGCTATCCATAAATTAAAAAGATTTGCTTAATGTAAGGAATTTGAAATGATTTATACTTTTACGTTTAACTAAGTATATTTTAGCAATTACATTTACTTTTGATACTTAAGTATATTTAAAACCAAATACTTTTAGACTTACTCAAGTAGTATTTTACTGGGTGACTTTCATTTTTACTTGAGTCATTTTCTGTTAAGGTATCTTTACTTTTACTCAAGTATGCTCATATCTCACCCTCCACTCCCCACTCCCTCCCACTGGCATATGGTTTTCTTCCACTGTTTGGTTCTCTTCTTTGTGTTGTATCCTGACTATACCGTCACTGTGCTGTGTAATGTTTCCCTCTGCTGGACAACACACACACCAAAACGCTCATAAGAAAACATACATTTAATATTGACAAACTAAAACAACCAAAATACACACACTTTTGGATGTACATACACATACTCACCCAACGAAACAAACACACACACTCACTTACCTCTCCTAATCTCTAGGCTATACCTCCCCTCTTTTCCACTTTCTTACACTTAAACCTATTTGTATGGTTTTGTAAATAGTTATTTTTTGTAATGAGAATGTGATTTTTACACAGACACCCCACTGCTCTCCTTACATTAAGTTGTTATGGAGAAATGGGAACATTAATCGTATCAACTGTATTACTAAAGACAAGAGTGTATGTAAAGGTCCTGGTCCACTCTAAATCAGGCCTGGATTGGCCCTCTCCTCGTCCCAAACTGGCAGCCATTCTGCATCAAACCAGGTGCCCTTCTGGACCAAGGTTGGAGTCAACCAAAGATGACTCGTGGTTTTATGCTAACAATAGAATCCCCTCATGGTTTAGTTTCTCTTGTAATAGTTCACCTGCCAGCCCATATTGGGCCAGTAACCAAAATGTTGCTGGATCGAATCCCCGAGCTGACAAAGTAAAAATCTGTGGTTCTGCCGCTGAGCAAGGCAGTTAACCCACTCTTCCCCGGGCAACGATGACATCGATTAAGGCAACCCCCCCCGTGCCTCTCTGATTCAGAGGGGTTGGGTTGAATGCATTCAGTTGTACAGCTGACTAGGTATCCCCCTGTGAATGCATTCAGCAGTACAGCTGACTAGGGGTCCCCCTGTGAATGCATTCAGCAGTACAGCTGACTAGGGGTCCCCCTGTGAATGCATTCAGCAGTACAGCTGACTAGGGGTCCCCCTGTGAATGCATTCAGCAGTACAGCTGACTAGGGGTCCCCCTGTGAATGCATTCAGCAGTACAGCTGACTAGGGGTCCCCCTGTGAATGCATTCAGCAGTACAGCTGACTAAGTATCCCCCTGTGAATACATTCAGCAGTACAGCTGACTAGGTATCCCCCTGTGAATGCATTCAGCAGTACAGCTGACTAGGTATCCCCCTGTGAATGCATTCAGCAGTACAGCTGACTAGGGGTCCCCCTGTGAATGCATTCAACAGTACAGCTGACTAGGTGTCCCCCTGTGAATACATTCAGCAGTACAGCTGACTAAGTATCCCCCTGTGAATACATTCAGCAGTACAGCTGACTAGGTATCCCCCTGTGAATGCATTCAGCAGTACAGCTGACTAAGTATCCCCCTGTGAATACATTCAGCAGTACAGCTGACTAAGTATCCCCCTGTGAATACATTCAGCAGTACAGCTGACTAGGTATCCTCCTTTCCCTATACACCAAAGTCAGTGAATTAGGACAAAGTGCACTGTATACTACTATCACAATCTTGAGGGGTCTGTTGCTTTTACATTTTAAGTCATTTAGCAGACGCTTTTATCCAGAGCGACTTACAGAAGCAATTGTGGTTAAGTGCCTTGGTCTAGGGCACCTTGTCATCTCGGGGATTCGAACCAGTGACCTTTCAGTTACTGGCCCAGCGCTCTTAACTGCTAGGCCAAAACTGACAGCAGCTACAAAATACTACACAGATGGCTTGACTATGTTTGGGTCAGAATGTGTGTTCCTTGGTGCACATACAAATACATCTGCAGTTTGATTTAGTTCTATTTTAAAATAATAAGACGATAAATAATGCAGTAACAAAAGAAAAGTGTTCTGAGTTTTAACACTTCATTTCATCTTGTTACAACGTACCCTCTGTTTTGTAAAGATTTGTCTGATGAGAACAATAAATGGATATTGCAATAAAAAGGATGTTGAGTGTTCGCTCTTGCCTTTTATGAGGGCAGGACACATTCTGTTTTACTGTCATTGATTTTATCCTTTGACCAATCACAATGCTGATTGTTGCTCAAACGTGGCCCAGGGTGTGGATCATAGCCAACAGGAATGTCTTATACTTTTTAATCACTGTTCTCATTTTATTTTCTCTATTGGACATAATATGCACTTCTGCCTCAGCAACAATCTCTAAAGGTTTGAGAAGAACATAATAGTAGGGTTACTCCCACCTGCTGGTGAGAGATACGCATTACATGTAAATCATTTATATTATTAGTCAATGCAGAGCTGCAAAGTCTGAGTTGATAACTCTCTAACCTCTGTGAATATACAAGTTGTTTTGGAAGATTAAATATTCACTTACCTTTTGAAAATCTTCCTCTTGATTTGTCATCCAAAGGGTCCCAGCTATAACATGTAGTGTCGTTTTGTTAGATAAAATCATTTTTTATATCCCAAAAAGTCTGTTTATTTGGCGCCATCGATTTGAGTAATCCACTCATTAAACTTGCAGAGAAAGGAATCTGAAAATCTACCCCTAAACTTTGTTTCAACAAGTCAAAATACATTTCTATCTACTCCTCAGACACCCTAAAATGTAATCGAACTATAATATTTATTTTGGAAAGAAGTATGCTCAATAGGAAACCAATTTTAGCAGGTGCGCAACTTCGTCATGGCTGGCAAAAACACGGATTTCCAAGACTGTCCTCTTACAAAAACTGCTATTTCTTATTCATGAGCCTGAAGTCTTGAACATAGACTGCTGACACCCTGTGGAAGCCATAGGAATTGCATCCAGAGAGCTATTTTACAATATGACCATTCTCTTGCATTTCTAAGAGGATGGCCTCAAAAAAAAATCTGGTTGGTTTTTCTTTGGGTTTTCTCCTACCATATCTATTGTGTTATATTGTCCTACATTATTTTAGCATTTCTACAAACTTCAAAGTGTTTCCAATTGTATAAATTCTATGCATATCCTGGCTTCAAGGGCCTGAGGTACAGGCAGTTTACTTTGGGCACTAAGACGTTTGAAAATATCCTTATTACCTCAGTACAATGGTGTTAATTACTTGTTAATTACTCCCAGTAATGTCTAAAATGTCTAAAAACTAGCAGACATGCAAGTTACTGAACAAGGAAACAATGTATTTTATGTTCTTAGCCTAACGATTCCACAAATGGTAAATATATGTTGGGAGAAAATGTAGAATATATGAATTATGTGCAAGCTAGCATTTGACAGTAATCGCAAAGACCCTACAAATTGTAATAGCAGTGACTAGGCTTTATTGATTACGTCCGTTGACTATGCAGTGACAGTAGAAGGCCACAAGATGGCGACCTATATCAGATATTTCCACCGGTGCTATCACTGTGTTATTCAGAGAGGCAACGTACCTGTGTTAATAATGCAAGGTAAGCACTTATCAGAGTGCATCACTGATTACGAGGTTGTCATTCCTGTTTCTTGTAGGTGATGTTCCAATATTTTAAGGTATTCCAATGACACAGTAGCATTGGCTCTCTTAGGCTCACCTCATTTACTACAAACTTAGATTTATATAGATATCTTAGAAAATAAACCTTTGACTCACAATGATTCCAGAAGCTTCAAGAGCTTTTAGAATTGCACCTGCAATTTCTAAACCTGGGTGAATTAATATAAAGAACCAAAGACTCCATGTAGAGAGGTTGAAAGACCCTATGGGGAGAAATGTTCCCCTCACAGCCGGACTCCATCTGCACTTCCTCTGGGGTTTATTCAGGATGATTTAAACCTGGACTGAGCGCTCTAAAGTGTGAACAATGTTCTGAATATCAGTTGAGAATGTAATTCCATGTGTATATTCTGTTATTGATTTTTCTTATTTCTAAACAATGCTAAATTCCTGACCCTTAGCATACATAGAAGTTGTACAACAGGTCAGATTAATATTTATTACGTTTAATGTTACACATTCCGAATACAACACCAGAACCATACTGCTCAACCAGGTGCAGTGACTTGAGGCAGCAGCAGATTCCCTTGTCAAAGAGGAAGTTATGTGTGATCAGCTGAGTCGCTCCATTGAGGAAGTCACACGTGTCACCATCATCATTAACTGAAGGAGGTGAGGCAGGCAGGATGAGTCATGATGGGGAAAGAGAGAGAGAGAGATGGTGTATAACCCTACAGAGAGGAAGGGGAGAGAGTGACAGACCGTCCCGGATGTTCCGTGGTTGATAGATTAGGTGATAGGGGTATAGAGATGGAGGGAAGCTGATTGATGAGAGAAACCCAGGCAATGTTCTGTGACTTGTTCTTCAGTGCTCTCTCTCTCTCTCTACACACACACACACACACACACACGCCAACTGAAGGTCAATATTGATTATAATTGTTCAGTTTGACATATCAACAGCCTTACACTCACCATTCTCGATACAATGAAATAGAAATGATAAATGTAATCAATTCTGTACCTACATGTAAAATGCAGTGAGTGAGAAAGAAATTGGAAGAGTATCATTATAGGCAGTGTGCAATGAATTTGTCTCCGGAACATGACTAGCAATTACATTTACCCTTGGAAAAGCATGCGCACGTAATCAGGGCTATGTTTAAACTCCTATCCAGTGGAGGCACGAGGTGTAGTGTCCACAGATAATGCTCATATGAAGTATTTTTACATTTACACCGCCACCCTTTACACTGCAGTGATAAACGGAGTACACTCACAGAGTACACCTCTACTCACCACCCGCCTTTCTCTCTCTCTCCCTCTATTGTTTTCTATATGTCTTTCTCTCTCACCATCCCCTCTCTCTCCCTCCCCTTCTCAAGCACAAGCACAAGGTACACACTTCCCCCCTCTCACTCGCGCATTATCTTTCCCGGAAATTGCATTTCCAGCACAGCTAGGGCCCATTATAAAGAGGGAGCGACATGCTGTAACCTTTTTATAAAGCTATTAGTGATGCACCTGCCCCTCCTCCTTCCCAGCATCCCTCTCCACCCGTTTCGCCCATCAGCCCCTCTGACCCCCCCCTTCCGAGCTTCCCTCCACCCGTTTCTCCCATCAGCCCCTCTGACCCCCCTTCCGAGCTTCCCTCCCTACCCTTTCCTCCCATCAGCCCCTCTGACCCCCCTTCCGAGCTTCCCTCCCTACCCCTTCCTCCCATCAGCCCCTCTGACCCTCCCCCTTCCGAGCTTCCCTCCCTACACCTTCCTCCCATCAGCCCCTCTGACCCCCCCCCTTCCGAGCTTCCCTCCCTACCCCTTCCTCCCATCAGCCCCTCTGACTCCCCCTCCCCTTCCGAGCTTCCTCCCTACCCCTTCCTCCCATCAGCCCCTCTGACCCCCCTCCCCTTCCGAGCTTCCCTCCCTACCCCTTCCACCCATCAGCCCCTCTGACCCCCTCCCCTTCAGAGCTTCCCTCCCTACCCCTTCCTCCCATCAGCCCCTCTGACCCCCTCCCCTTCCGAGCTTCCCTCCCTACCCCTTCCTCCCATCAGCCCCTCTGACCCCCTCCCCTTCCGAGCTTCCCTCCCTACCCCTTCCTCCCATCAGCCCCTCTGACCCCCTCCCCTTCAGAGCTTCCCTCCATACCCCTTCCTCCCATCAGACCCTCTGACCCCCTCCCCCTTCCGAGCTTCCCTCCCTACCCCTTCCTCCCATCAGCCCCTCTGACCCCCTCCCCCTTCCGAGCTTCCTCCCTACCCTTCCTCCCATCAGCCCACTATGACCCCCCTCCCCTTCAGAGCTTCCCTCCCTACCCCTTCCTCCCATCA